>NC_048413.1:25959351-25966390 GCF_013103735.1 Etheostoma cragini | reverse complement strand
AGGTTAGGCATGTGGTTGTAGGCCTACATAATGAAGGTTAGGCATTTGGTTATAGGCCTACGTAATGAAGGTTAGGCAAATTATGTTAAAGAAGTTTCTTGTATCAAAAATGTAATAAAAAGCTGAAAATATACTTAAATATGAATGCAACATCTTAATAGGAAAGAGTGATTGGCCTATTTGTAAAAATAATTGTAGCCATTCAGTTAAGTTTAAGGAGTCACTGTGCTTCCCAGATGTGTGTTTAACATTAAACCAGGGGTCTTCAACAGGGGGTCCGCGACCCCTAGGGGGTCCGCGGAGGTACTGCATGGGGGTCGCGAAAGTTTTGGTTGATTAGACTTTTTTTTATATTCCCCCCCCCACCCTGCAATTTTTTCCACTAATTGAAATGTCTTTAAATACACATTAACATGAATTTAACACACTGTAGTAAACAGATAAATGGATGCAGAAGATGTCTTTCAGTCATCAATGCACACAATATATATAATTAGGGGGTCCCCGCTCCATCGCGCCATCAGTTTGGGGGTCCTTGGCCTGGAAAACGTTGAAGACCCCTGCATTAAACCATGACGCATACATAATATCCATTTCTTTTCATCCGTTTTGCCCACTTTATGCCTAATATGCAACTCAATTGGACACAATAAATGCAGTAAGTGGTCCCTTCTCTGTATCTCTTTTAGCTAAGGGGTCCCTAGCATAATAGACCTCTGCCCTAGAGGTCCCGGCCGGACGCCCCGTTAAAGCTCTTTGAGTTAAATTAAGTTGAAAGGAAAGTAGTGAAATTAAGATGTCTGAAATAGTAATCCAGTGCAGTACTGCCTGGAGCTCTTTAGTAGCTGTTCTACAGCAATTAGAAGATATGCAAACCACAAACCGGCACACAAATCAAAACACTTCCCCTGCATTTTGGCCGTTGTATATGATGCTGAGTAATACTTCTCTTTTTTTCTGCTGCATGCTGCATCTAGATCCTCCGTCCACATGAGGGCAGACATGGGCAGACTATTTCCTCTACATTGACACAGCTTTGGTCAAAATGAAATCAGTTGAACCCTTTATTTACTGTAAACGTTTGAAAAGTGAGTTCAAACACAAGGCGTCACAGCCATGTTTTGCCTGAGCGATGTGTAGTCAGTGAAATTAAATCAACTGAATTGTCATTTTTTAATGAATAACAACACCATTGTGTATTACACTGGAGAACCCCAGTGAGAACATTTTTAAAGTCCCTTTGCCCTATTCAAATGCAGGCAAATGGAGCATTTGGAGACATGACAGCGTTTCGGTTTACATCCCAGCATGTATTTGAATTGCAGGTGCTCTCCTGTGTGTGTTTGTTTAGGGAAATCAATGCAGTTCCCCAGCTGTGTCTTCACCTCCTCCAGCGTCCAACGGACTTCAACTGACAAAACCCAGGTGAGAGTTTATATCTGGGTTACTTTTACAGGCTGGGAACAAACGTATGTTGCGGATCTCATGCCGTTATGAGTCGAGAATAGCTCCATTCACACATTTTCTGGGACTATCCGTTTATAATGACTTTTATTATTTATTTTTTTGTTGAGAGATTTTGAACCAGGGTCTTGTGACTTTTTGCCACGACTTTGCTTTTGGTGTGGCCAGCTTGTTGTGGCAAACAGTGGTGTGAAAGTAGTAGGCTAAGAGGAGATAGAGTCACAAGGCAAGACAATCAGGAACTGTTTGTGGGGCTGCTGGAGTCGCCGGGGGCACAACAGTTTGTTACATTTACTCAGAACTTTTTCCTTCCAGACCACTTCGGCCACTTATTTCATTTCTTTTAGACGGGAGACATCTCTTCTCGAACAATAAACTCTCCTGTTAAGGCATTTGTAACTTTTAACTGTAATCCCTTAAATGTTCATTTAAATGCAATGTCTGTTCCAGCAGAATGCATTAAAAAATACTGTGCTTTCTCGTGGCACATGCTCAGTGGCGTTTAAGCCCCCAGGAATATTTTGCTTTGTGTGACCCCCTTGTATGGCTCTCTCTCCCACCCCTGAAAGGAAAGCATTGTGACTTTATTCTTTTCCTGAATGCTTAACTCTCAACAGAACCACTCCGACAGCATTCTTTAAGAAAAGAGGAACTATTCTTTTTTTTTTCTTCTTTTTTTTATCTCTGTTGTCTTGTCATTGTGGCAGTTGTGGTCTGTAGTTATGTTCAAGTTTGGACAACATTTGGAGAGTGAAAGCTGAGCATATTTAAACATTTGGAGAAGTCAGATTTGAACTCTTAAGTGGAGTTTGTTCAAAGCTTTTGTCAGAAGAGGTAAGCGTTTCTTCATGTCACTTGTGCAAACTTTGGCAACACTTTAGGTCCCTCTTTAGGATGAAAAGCACTATATAAATCTTTAATAAATGTTTTTTAAACACACTATAACGCAATCATAAGCTGATACAAGGACATTTTTAATTGTGTATTAATGTACATGATGTGTCAAGACTTTTCCTACAAATGTTTTACTATATAATTCAATATTTATTATTATTACATTTTTTACAAACTTACACTTAATCACTTAAATCTGCTTAAATGTTCATTACAGTGTTTTATAAACCATTTATTTAATGTAAGCTGCTTATAAATGCTAAATAGGTAGACTCAAAATAAAGCTTTGCTGATAACTCTTTCTAAGTCATGTATAGTTTTACACTTTTTCCATTCAACGTTTGTTCAACTACACTAGTCACATGAGAACATTGTTTCAGTCTTATAATTAATAAAGAAAGAAAACAATCTTTTCTTTACCACGCTAAGGGCTTAGTGAATTGGCACAACTAGTAAAATGCCATTTAACTTGTCAGAAGAATAGCTACACTGTGACGGGCAATAAAACAAACGCAGTGTTTTCAGGTCTCCTCTTCAGGCACATGGTGATGTATAGCCGGATTCTTCATCTCAAGCTCAATGGGTCGTCACTAGCTGTGCTCCCACACTCGGACCGTCATCACGCTATGAGGGATGGTGAATTCTCTGAAAAAGGTAAGACACATCTCTGTCTGTGTGTGTTGTCGTGTGTTTACTCTTTGCTCCTCTTCCCTTTTGACCTTCATACATCGCCATATTACTGTAGAACTACAATAAGAGTACTAACATTTAACCAGGTTGTGTTTGTTAGTGGATAGGAAGACACATTTGTGAATACCTAAACGTATTTCCAAATATACATTTTTAAATTCTGGTTTTACTTGTGGATCGTGAAACGCACAACGGACACAAATGTCTCTCCATAGCGTACTGCTGCACCGCCTCAGCCCAGGTGTTGCCGCAGGCCCACACATGGCTGATTTTACACCCCAGTGCCTGCCACATTAATCCTCAGTTATTCCTTTTAATGCAGTGTATAACTCTGTGAAGGGGAAGGCTAACCCATCCTCTTCTTCAACACCAGGTGCTACTCCGTGTCCTCAGTTTCAATGTGATGAAACAAGAGGATTCTTTAATGTCGCCTTTGTAGAAGTTTATAAGTAAGCAAAAAGTGTCACACACTCTGGTCTGGTATACATTTTTCTATTTTATTTTGATGACATTTTGTCCCTCAGGCCTTCTATAAAAAAATCAACAGTCATGTGATTGTATTGGATTGTTGATTTCAAAGAAGACCTGAGGGCCGAAACATCTTCAAAGTATAAAAAAGGGAAGCATTTCTCTGTATGGAACCAGAGTCTACAACAACTTTTTCATACTTTCAAGTCTACTTACGTTGGTGTGGGTTACTTTCTATATTATAGCTTTTGTAGAAGCTATCACATATAAAGCAATTCATTTATTCTTGTCCATAAATTGTATAAATATTAATTTTTCATTATATCTATATTTTATTCTTCAATTAAATTATACATCTACAATATGTCGTACAACACTATGATGTTTTTAATATGAAGTCAGTGCAAGGCCATTATATAGAGGAGAGAGGTTGTTGGCAGTGGCAGGAGAAAGCATAGCATGGCTGTGAAGAAATGTAGCAGAGGGGTGTGTATGAAAGCAAAAAGCAACAGTTTATGGGTATTTATTTTATCCATGAGGTAGATTTGCATGAATCTTCATATATTTTGTGTATTTGCCCTTTACTGAGAGAGAAAGAAGAAGAAGAGAGGATATAGTATGTGTTTTGTGGCGTGCACTTATCGTAAAACAATCCTTGGACAAAGTGTGGCAGTGTTTACTGCTGCTGTGCTTTTAGCAAATATCCATCTTTACCTCAGTGTCGTTATCACCCTACTTATTATGGATTCCAAAACAACACACAAACACACACACACACACAAACACACACACACACACAAACACACACACACACACACACAGACACAAACACACACACACACACACACACGGACACACACACACACACACACACACACAGACACAAACACACACACACACACACGGACACACACACACACACACACACACACACACACACACACACACACATACACAGATAGGAAACCGCCCCCTATAGTCATTCCAATTGACACACTCGGTTTAGCTTTGCGAGAGATTGGGTTTGTAAGTGCATCTGTGAGTGTGTATGTGTGCATGTGCCTCTGTGTGTGTTAGCGTGTGTGACTGTGTGTGTGTGTGTGCCCAGTAGAGTTATGAGCGTGAATGGAGTGAATGGTATTTGACCATGTGCATTGTGTTTTATGAGATGAGCAGGCTTTAATGACTCTGTCACCAGTAAATGGGCTCTGATTTGTAGCACAGCTGTCGCTCCTCACTCTGATCAACTTGGGCCTTCTGGAGACACACAAACACACACACACGCACGCACACACACACATCAAAAAATGGAATATATACCCCAGACCTAAACATCCGTATTAAACCATGTATAATGCTCACAGTGCAGTTTGTGTAGATTGGGATTCTGGCACAAACAGTCTCATTAACATGTGTTGTCGATACACAACGTAATTACAATCTGAAGTCTAATAAGAAAGAAATTGCAGCTGTTCATATGCAGGCAGCAGTCAGACATTAGATCTCATATCCAATCAATGCACCTATTCCTCAGAGATAGCGCTGATCTATAATGGTGAATTGGTAGTGTGGCGTTGATCCCATTTCTGTGGATACAGTGCAGATGGAGTTATGTTATTCATTAACACACTGTGCAGATGTAGCAGGGGGGCTCTCATTGGGGCAGCAGGGTGATGTTGTTAGTTCCTCGTCAACCAAAGAACCATGTTACATTTGTGTTGGGTGGCACCAGACGCAGTGACAGTGGCCCTGCAAAGAACTTGTTTTGGTGGAACATTTGGAAAAACACCACATACAATATTAAATGAAGTTAACTGTTCAAACCATACAGGAACGTAAGCTATTTCAATTAGCTGTAAACAAGGTTAAGCATAATTTACTTTTACCAGTGTATCGCCGTGTGTACTTTGTCCACAGCGATCCCACCAATCTGTCCCAAAATGTTCGTCCCAGTTAGAGAGTAAAAGCCACAAACATATTTCTTGTAAATCTTTACAATCATCCCTCGAAAGAACCAAGCAGGCCTGCATTTTTTGCACAATCCGGATTGTCTTCATAACCTTTTCAGTTTCGAAATCATTTTCAGCGTGTAACTTGCTGGCTCAAAGGTTGTTGTTTCCAGAAGTGACCAGTTTGAGTTTGAGAGAACGGCAACACACAGAGAGCGGAGGGTGAGGGACATCTTGGTATGTCAGGCAATTGTCGTGGAAATGCACTTCTGCTGATTTAGACTAGATACTACTCAACTTCATGTGTAAGTCAGTGAATAGCCCCTTTATTAAAACAATTCTTTATGACTCCATAGGGGACTCTCTAATCCTATTTTATGTAACAGAGTTGAAAATGCACTTTATTAACTCTAATTTCCAATTTAAATTTTAATCATCATTTAACAATGTGTTGGGTACTTGTGAGTGATGCCCCTAATGTACCTCCTAAGTTGTCCGTTTCCTCCTCACAGTACCGTCTTGTATTGCTGAGGAGCAGAGGTGCGGAGCCAATTATTATTATTACTGTCTTCTGCAGAGGAAACACATTTTGGAGAACAGCTGGAGTTGTCTGTTTCCACACCCTGTCCACATCTGTTACACTTACATCAGCTAAATCAGGATTATTTGTAAACGCTTGGTGGAATATTCAGTTTAGTTCTATAGTTTGGTTCATGCTCCAGGCTTTGATTGAGTGTTGTTGTAACTTCTCTCCAGCAGATGTCACCGTTGCTAAGTATTAACCGGGTTTTCCGGGTTTGGAGACCACAGTTTGCTAGGCCATCTCTTCTTTACTTGACTGCATCAACTTACAGACATTCAAACGCTGGCATTGATCTAACCATCTGTCTTGTTTACTCTGCAGACTCCGAGCTTACTGACAGTGTAACAGGTGTGCCCTTTTCATTTCAGGGAAATGTCAAGTGCAATCTTATGACTGCGTGAATGAAGAGAGTGTGTGTGTGTGTGTGAACTCATGGCCGGCATGTACTTTATCAACTTTGTAATGATTTCCCATGTTATGCTCTCCCTCAGTGTCAAGTCCTCTGTGTCTTTTACTTTCTTGTGTACTTCTCTCTGTTCATTTAGCAATGAGCTGCAGCAGCAATTCCACTCATGTACGCTGCACCTTGTTGACTTTAGCCTCATTAGAAGGCCAAATGAATATGACGAGTTGTGACATTAGGTTACAGCTGGAACAAATGTGCCAGCCGCTCACGCTTCAGCCTGGCCAATTTCTCTCTCTCTCTCTCTCTCTCTCTCTCTCTCTCACACACATACACTAATGTGTGCTTCACTTATTTTTCAGGCAAGGGCTTGGTGGGGTTGATGGGTTTGTAACAATATTGGAAATGTAGATGGGCCTATGTTTTGAATTGGATTGCACGCTTTGATGCAGAGACAGATTGTAAACTGTGATTTTATTAAATCCTTCATTAGGATTCATCAGTGAGATTGGATCAGAAAAAGGTCACTGTGCAGATGCGCCCCCCACCCCTCTCTTTGCTCCGTCTCCCCTTATATATACCCTCCCC
>NC_048413.1:25958584-25959292 GCF_013103735.1 Etheostoma cragini | reverse complement strand
TCCCTCGCTAGCCCTGGCCCGAAACAAATTTGCGATGAAAATGGGAAAAATTATCATCATGGGCCTGCTAGAGAAACACAAGGTGAAAGTGACATTATCCCCCCACCCTGGACACCCCTCCTCCTCCTCCTCACAGCCATCTAGGCTGGCGCCAGTGGGGACGCCTGTGCCACAAATCATTTGTATACTCACATTTCTGCAAGCGGTCCACGATGTTGCTTACTGCTTAGCGAGCAGATGACTTTCCAAAAGAGGAGAGAATTGGGAGGGAGGGATGAAGAGATGGGGAGATGAGAAAAGAGGAGCAGAAGGGGGGATGAGGAGGAGGGGTATGGGGGCAATTTGCCAGCGTGCAAGTACGTCTGTGGGAGTTGGATCTGAAATTGAGAGGGAAATAGTGTGTGCCATATGTCAAGTTCTGCAAAAGAGGTTTTCATTGTGCGACTATATTGTGTGTGTATGTGTGTTGTGTTTCAGATTGAGGCATCTGGGTTGTTTATTGAATCACCTTCGCCGTGGTCTGCATTCCCTGCTATTATCACTGAAAGACCTGCAGCCCCCCTTAACAACAAGGAAATGGAAAATGTGGTGCACATACTGTCTGTAGCTATTGTTTGGTCATCTTTGTCTCTCTCACATGTACGTGCAGGCGCGCACACACACACACCCACACACACACACACACACACACACACACACACACACACA
>NC_048413.1:25955763-25958358 GCF_013103735.1 Etheostoma cragini | reverse complement strand
GCACACACACACACACACACACACACACACACACACACACACACACACACTTAAATCTCCATGTTCATAAAACAACCATAAACACACCTCCGCTCCCTACACCCACATGCACTCACCCAGATTCTCACATGAACACATAAATATGCGCATACACAAAAATCACCTTTCTGCATTCACACATAAACTCTTTCACGGTCTCTCTCTCTCACCCCAGACACCCACCCCCACACACACACGTTCACATGCACACACACGCACAGTCAGGTTCATGTAGCGTAAATATAGACCGGAGACTCTGTGGCACAGTGACCTGCAGAAGAACCCACACACTTTGTCTGCTCGTTCCACAGGGCCCTGTGCTTTCAGGAAAGCCATGCAGTATTCATGGCTCAGGCACAGGGATCCACGAGGCGGGATGGTAGAAGCAGCAAACACGCTGGAAATGCGCTGCAAGCAGTTCAGCAGGGAAGTGTTTAATGTTACACAATATGCATCGTAGAGCCGCTGTGTGTTTTTGTATTTGCTGCGTGATGGAGGTGGAACTGCTTCCTTTCCCAAAGTATATACCATTGGGATATTTGAGAATTCAGATTCTCTTTTTCTGTATGGATGTGTTTTTATACACAAACACGTGTGCATGTGTGTTTGTGTGACTGCCTGTTTCATGCGCATGTGTTGGGTGTTCATGTTTCATGTGTTTCTGTGTGTCCTCTTTACGCTTCATTGCCTTCTTTAAGAAATAGGTCCATTCCTCATAATTACCCCAAAGGCTGTCTGATTGTTGACTGTCTGAAGCGCAAACACGCACGCAGGCACGCACGCACGCACGCACACACGCACGCACGCATGCACATACACACACACACACACACACACACAAATAGACATGCAAAGGGCTCTCCCTGTGACCCACATTCATCAGATCCAACCCTGTGGGGCCTCCAGGGAGCTTCATGGGTAGTCTTGCCCCCAGCATGGTGCACTGTGGCGGGGAGATATGCAGCCCCAAAACCCTGATGCTTCAGTTCAGAGGAGCATGCACAGTTTGAGCACCAAACTCACTGTTAATGGATAGGTTTTTTTCAAGTCCATTGTATTACAAAACACACATACCCAAATGGTTGTGATGTTATGTAATTGTACCTCATGCCCACGTTGATTATGATAAAGAGAGAGAATCCTATTGTGATTTCAGTATCAGAGATGGAGAAGGAACAGTATATGCAACTCTGAATAACAAGAGTCCACAGGCATGCTATTTGCTCTGTGAGGTTATACTTAATGCTAATGTTGGCATGCTGACATGCTCACAGTGACAGTGCTAATTTGCTGATATTTAGCAGATAGGCCTATGTATCTTTACCATGTTCACCATCTTATGCGTTTTGGCCTTTCGTCCACATTCAAACAACATTTTAGGTCACTGAAAATTAATAGTTTGGAAAATTATGCGAATGGGAAGAGGTTTTTTGGGTGGAAGGGTGTTCATGATATGATATATATATATATTTTTTTTTTTTTACATTAACGTGCTATGAGATAAAAAAAAGAACACGTGCCAGCAATGAAGAGCCCATCCGGCTGAATGCACTGAGGCCTGTAGCTTTTCAAGGCCCAGGCAGTCAGAAACCTTCAACAAACAAAATCTAAATCACTAAAGCATAATGAGATCAGTAACAAGTCTTTTGAATGCAGTTTTGAGATTTGTTGTCTTCCAAAAGATGAGAGATAATGGGTGTTTTCGTATGGGCACAGTCTTCTCTTTATGAAATGCTGTTTCTGTGAAAAAGTATTGTTTCCAAACTTTGCCAAAGTCTCACTGAGTCAAAAGACTTCATACAAAATTTGTTCCCTCCTCATTACGGATGTGAAACGTATCTCCCACCAGCACACAATGTTTTTAACTGCCGCTTTGTACGAGCTCAGGTGTCACACAAAGTTGTCTTGTTTTGCAACAGAGCTCCACTTGTGACAAACTGCAAACTTTTCAACCAAGTTAGAGAATAGGCACTTTCATACTTGAATCTTTAGTTTGCTGCCTTCCTTTCTCAGGCCAGGTGGGCGCCATTGAGAGGGAAATCTCCCCTTGGAGGGTGTAAGTTTGGGGCTGTAACTCATGAACGGGATGACTTTGAAAAAACACAAGCTGCCGAATGAGTGAGTGAGTTTTGTAGACACTGAGCTCCTTTTGCGGTTGCGTTTCTCAGCCCTCATGAATAATTCGCCAGCGCTGCTTGTCACTGTCGTTGTTGTTGTTGTTGTTGTCGGCGGCTGTGGTGTCACTTCTGTCTGAGGGAGACGGAGGAGACAGAGGACTCTTTACACTTCAGTCTCCTCTGCACTTCCTCTTTCATTCACAGGGAGAGGAAGCAGCGGGGCTGTGTGTCTGTATGAGAGAGAGGGAGAGATAGAGGGAGAGAGATGCAGAGGAATCATGTCTGCCTGTCTGGCATAATGGCCTGTTTGTGCCAGTAATGGTTTGAAGGGAGGAGGAGAGGGAGGAGAACGTGGGTCAAATTCTGCAGACTTGTCAGACAGTTTGTGAAGGTGTTTGTGAGGTCCTAAGTGAAGAAAAACCTGCTTACTTGTTTTTTT
>NC_048413.1:25948141-25955663 GCF_013103735.1 Etheostoma cragini | reverse complement strand
AATTTTTGAGTGACCCCAAACTTTTGACCGGTAGTGTATATATATAAAACAATCCTCCACTACTTACCAAAATGAAGTGGTCGTGTAGGGATCAGGTAATGGAGCAGCAGTATCAAAGTCCGTCCATACACCCACCTGACCAAATGTGACCAAATCACAGTTGTAAGTCATGTTGTTTCCTCCTGTTTTCTTAGCATTGTTAACTAATAAAAAGTTCTTAGAAAAATAAACACATAAACAAAGATCAGCGCAATCACAATTACTAAAAATGACAGAAACCGTCATAAGGAAACATTTACCGGTATGCAAATGTTTTTAGTTTGGTCCATGTCCCATCCGCTAACATGAAGGGGGCGGGGTTTATGAGCTATACTACAGCCAGCCACAAGGAGGCTTGCATAAACCCCTGATGGAAACCGCTATTGATGCAAGAATACAAATATTCTGGCATTTTCTGACTGACTGAGAAGAGAGATAATAATCCCGGCATCAGACAAATTTTTACAATACGTTTTGTGTGTTTGTGAATGTGTGTTTTTGCCAGATGATAATCTACATTTAAACAAGAAGTGTTTCCATAGCAGACGTATTTGCAGGAATTATGGAGGCCCGGCAATAGTTACCTTTGAGACACCCTGTCTATGCCACTGTAACATTACATGTTCATCATTGTGAATTTACACACCCTGAAAGAAGTAATACACATCTTCAGAGCAGAGGATGTAAGATGTAAAAGAAGGCTGCACACACTTAACTGCTGTGGCTCGTTGCTGAGAGTGTATCTTTTATGAGGCCAAGGCTGGACTGTCTGCAGAGAAATGAACGCCTCTTTTTGTGTGTGTGTGTGTGTGTGTGTGTGTGTGTGAGTGTGTGTGTGTGTGTGTGAGAGAGAGAATCATTTATGATTTCCACAAATGCAGATTTCTACATTAGTCCTATCTCTGACTCGCTTGTACTTGAACTCGTACTGTGAAACCAACCAGTTTTGGACACAAGAGATGCTCCAATTCCTTTTTTTCTTCCTTTTATTATTATTCAAAAACAGGATGTTATATTTAATCAATGATTTCTTACACACTCTCCATCCATCCATCCGTATATCCATCCATCCATCCAGGGTCTGTTCGGGCGACCACATTCTGGGTCAGACCTTCTTCTCTATTTGAATCTGGTCTCTCTCTTTTAAAATGAAGGCTTTTCAGGTTCTTGTAGGTCTTTCACCTGTCTGTTTTGGGTCAGGTCCAACATTTTGGAACCGTGAAGACCTCTACTGCAAAGTACCCAATACGCCTGATTACTCAGTTGTTGCTTTAAAAAGAAATTTGCAAATCTAACATGTTACGCTTTGGCATTTTTGGTTATAGTCTGTAGAATGAATTGCCCAAAAAGTAAATGTAATCTATTTAAAGTGCCCATGTTATATAGAATAGGTTTACATGGTTAATTAAAATGTTTGTTGTTGTTGCACCTCCTCTTTTCACCCTGTGTTTTGAGCTCTCTGTTTTAGCTACAGAGTTAGACATCACACTTCTATTCCTATTTCCTATTTGCATGCAAATAGCCAAACATACCAGTCCCCTGCTGCAGGGATGACAAAGAGCATTCTGGGTTTGCCTGGACTTGTTTTGTAATTCATCAGTGGAGAGGAGGAGGAAAGCATGGTCAAAAGAAACAACCGAGAGAATGGACAGAGAGAAGAAGAAGAAATAGAGAGAGAGAGAGTGGTGTGGAAAATGGATTCTCCATCTTCAACAACAAAACAGATTGAGGACAAAGGATAGACAGTGATCTTAGTTTCTCTTCCGGGCCACCTCTCTCTCTCTGTCTCTCTTTTACTCAATCACTCTCTTCCTCACTCACTTACCCGTTCCATGTCTTCCCACCATCCCCTTCTCTATCTTCCCCATCGTTCTGTGTACTTTGCCTTCCTACCAATGCTTTTTCCAATAACTCTATTTTACACCCCCCTCCTCCTCCTCCTCCTCTTTTATCTTTCTGTCTCTTCTTCGATTTCCCTGGTGGACTCTTACTGTAAACTGCCTGCGTAATTTAAATGCAATGCCTTCCTTTCAAATGAATGCCGTGCAGGACATGAGGCGGGAGAGAAGAAAAAAGGGGAAAGGGGAGGGGAAGCAATGAATCGCATTATCACATATATCGAAAAGGCTTAGAGCACAGGCTTTATGCACAGAGGCCTCTAAAGGCTAAATAAACCAACTTGGACTGTGCTTTCAGACCTACAGACACATTGTGAGGGTCTTGTCTGAGTTTTAAAAGTTTTTGTTTGTTTATTCTTTTGTGTTGCATCCTATGCTAAGTTGTGCAAGATCTATCGCACTGTTTATCCATTTAAATTGGTGTATATACCGGTATATGCAGGCCTGAGGCTCTTATCGTGACAGTAAAGCAGTACCTTGGCCCCCTCTCCGAACTGATCCCAGGTCTTAAAGACAGGGTTGGTAACTTTTTCCAATATACACCTTTTATATATTGTTTGAAATGCTCTGCACACCCTGACAGCAATAAATAACTTATGGGCTCTGAAAAAGGAGCAAAAAAAATCCATCATCTGTAGCTGATGTAATCCTGTAAAAACATCCACCAATCACTGGCTTGCAGTCCGCTTGGAAAGAACCAATAAACTGCCTCCCTGTCTGTCCCGCTGTGCATACTCTACCTCTCTCGTGTACTTTTCTTCTTTGTAAAAAGTCAAGTCAAATTTATTGTCAATTCTGCACAATGTGCCAGACATACGGAGGAAAATACGTTTTTCTCCATCCAACGGGGCAATAAGTACAACAGATAAAAAATAAGTAATATATACTGTACAATCAATAAGTTCAATATAGTGCAAAAGTTTGAAAGCATATTTAAAGACAACAAAAAGCCACAGAAATCAGCATTCGATCAATCATGATTTGATAATTCTGTCGCAAATAGTAGATTGCTGAGCTGGAAACATTAGTTTAAACACTGCTTGTAATCCCGTTGGTCTTTTGTACAAAACTGAGTGTAACAGCTTGAGCCAGCAACAGATTGAACATACTGAACTGAAGACATGACTGAAGTCAAAATGTTACAGTTGGTATGAACGGGTGATATGTTCACTTACTTGTTGTGCATACTAAACTGCAGTTTGAACAATGATGTGTTTACCTACAATGTGTCTACACAGGAGGCGCGAGCAGCACGCAGCAGCAGCAGCTTCGGTGCTCCGTCTGGGTCTGCACAGCATGCGTTAAGGCACACAGTTGAGTTGAACGTCATCCGTGTTTTGGAAGCGCTCAGGGCTCAACACACAATCACTGTAGTTACATGTATAAAAGGGTAGGAAGAAATACTTAAAACATAATACCATGCCTTAGGCTGTGTTTATAAGTGTATAGCACAAGTTAAATGAGAGCTGGTAAGCGGCCTGTGTAGACAGCAAGATTGATTAAAATAGAACAACAAAGAATTATGACAATTAAATTAATCTGAATCTGAAATGTATCCTCTGTAGACACGCTGTCTCTGTTGTGCATTTGAGTGTAGATGCAATCAGTTAGGTTAGAAACATTTTTAACAAATGACAATGTTGGTGACGTATCTTAAAAGTGAACTGAACAGTGGTCGGGTTAGCTCAGTTGGTAGCGTGGGCGCACACATATAGAGGTTTACTACTCAACGCAGCGGCCGTGGGTTCGACTCTGACCTGCGGCCCTTTGCTGCATGTCATTCCGCCTTTCTCTCCCCTTTCTTGTCTTCATCAGTCCTGTGAAAATAACTGCCTAAAATGCCAAACAAAAAAATAAAAAATCAGTAAACTGAGCAAAGGTTTGAGTCGGTGCTAAATGCTACAGCGGTATGAACAGTGATGCCTTAGCTCCATAGACCGTTAAAGACCTGGACCAAAAGATCCCTTTATTCTGGACGGAGACCAGTGTAGGATATAAAAAGCACTTTTCCAGTGAGTGCTGAGCGTTACTGCGCAGCCTCTAACTGAGCTTGACAACGTAAATGTGACGTGAGCAACCTGTCTGAAAGTTGTAAGTCTTCTGGTAGCTGTGCAAGAGAAGTCTCAATCATTCCCAATCAGCAGAGACGGAGAGCGTAGGTACTATGTGTTAGGAAATAGCATAGACACAGGCTAATGCTAACTAAAATGATAGCTAACATTAGTAATTAAACCTAAACAGCTGATGTAAGTCGTAACTGTCTGCAAGCTTACCCTGTACTGTTTGGTAATTCCTCTACTATGTGACAGTAAGTCGCGTGGTTATGACACAATCGTTAGCCTATTTTTATAAAAACATCTGCTACGGAGCTATAACGTGAGATAAAAGGTAACCAAGCCTTTTATAAACATTGTCCTGTTTCTTAAGAAATAAACAATAGACAAATAGTCTTTAAACGCTTCAGATGTAAAGTTTTTAAAAATTAATGGCAGTCAGTGGATAGCCATGCTTGTTAGGATCAAAATGGCGCCATAGGAGCTATGCGTTGTGAACCTGAACAATGAAGGGATGTCTTAGCTTAGGAAAAAGTGAATGAGCTACAGTACATAGTTAGCGACTGTGTATCTTTGAACTGAAATGAAACTATAAACCTATTTCAAATCAGCGTTCATTATTCACACCGATCAAAAGGAAATTGGTTTGTAAAGTTTGTGTAACAGCTACTGTGCCTAATGTGTTTGAAGAGTAAATTCTTGGTATCACCAGTAGTCCACACCACATGATTTACTGTTTCTCTTCCTGACATTATTAATGGGACTCTTTGTGTGTTGGAGTCAACGACCCCTCTCCCGTTATTGATCTGGATTTCCTATCTTGTCTCTCTGCATCTGTTTCTCTTTGCATCTGTGTTCTTTTTGACGTAAATACTGCCGGTCAATAGCAAATGAAAAGACTTTGCCATTTACTGTAAATAACTGGATTTCTTTTCTTTCTTTTTTTCTCAGAAGTGCTTTAGCTACTGTTGCATCAGTCTTTTGTTGTTTTGATCATTTCACTCTAGCTTTTTTCCTCCCATGGTTATCACTGCATTGTATTAGTGCGGGATAATTCATTTTCTTTCTTTTTTTAAATTTGATTTTCTCCCTTAAGGACTAATTAGCCTCGTTGCAACTGCAGAGCCAAGCAGGCATAGCTGCAGTTTACTCATTATTTATGCCACTAACTTTTCCTTCAAGAAAACGTTTATGCCTTGCCTTATCTTTTGGCGGAGATGATTTATCAGTTGGACTCCCTCAAATAATTCTTGTTCTGTACTAGTGCTGGTGTAAACACAATCAACAACAACTTGAACCTGCATGTAGAAAATCATCCATGGACATGGAATATGTAACATTGCTGGCTTCATATATCTGTTAGAACTATGGCGGCAGGTGTCCGTCACGTAAGTATTCATTATGGGATCATTCAGACATGACAGGACATTTACAGAACAGACACAAGGCTTGCGTGACATTTGGCACCAGGTAGCGCAAGAGGGAGCAGTAAGGTAAGAATTAATGATATCAAGGAAGTTCTCTCATTGGCTGCATCAGTGACATTTCTGAAAGTAACTCCACTAAAACAATTTCTCATTATTTTCATCATTTATTAGTGAAAGTTCTGCTGCCTCTTCTGCCATGTCACATAGAAGAGACGTGAGAAGCTAAGCGGGTAGTGGGGGTCTGCAGGAGGGCTGGAGTGGGCTCTCTGGAAAACTGCTGCAAGACACATTAGAAACGGGCCCACATAGGGAGCCAAGTTCTTGGACTTGACTGAGAGAGGTGAGTCCTATGTAGACAGACAAATATGCTAGCCCGGTATGTAGAGGGGGGCAGGAACATGGCGACGATTGGCAGTCCTCGTAATTCTAGGATGTGTGAAGTAGGGTCAAGCGGTGGACTACCAGAAGAACAGAAGGCACCCCTGTCCCAGTTTTCACCCAGCGGGAGGAATGGGAGAGGGTGGATACAAGTACCTTACGGAAAGACAAAACTGGACTGGATAAACACTGGAGGGACAAAGCAGACTCTTCTTACAGATGATACCTAGATCCTTTAGTGTGTGCTAAAAACTCCTGAGGATCTTTTACCAGTATGTAGTAGCCAGTGCTCTGTTCCTTGCTGTGGTGTACCGGGGTAATGGTATCAAGGCTGGCGAGGCCAGCAGACTCAACAACCAGTTGGTGGCGGTTAGATTACATCGGCCTGCCGATATTAGGCATTTCCCAATACATTGGTATTGGTGGTTGATCATGATAGTTTGAGCTGGGAGGGGACGAGTGCAGGTGTGTTCCATTTTAACTTTCCCTCTGCTCTCCAAGTGGACTCCGTGCAACTTGCACTGTTTTGTAATACCAAGGGCCGAGGGAAAGTGAATGAGGGGAAGTGGAACTACCATTAAAGGGTAACTACCATTGTTTTTTCAACCTAGACCCTATTTGTTCTATGTTTTTCTGTCTAAGTGTCTGACAACATTGTGGAAAGTATTTTTAACCTTTCCATTGAAGAGTAAGATTCTCTTTTTTTAAGATAAAACATCCGTGATCTTTTTCCCCTATTAACCCACCAGACTCCATGTAAATAATCAGTAATTTTAGCATTGTTAAATACACTTCATTCAAAGTCGACGGAAACAAAATAAAACTATGAAAAGCCGTTTTGGGTCTTCTTTCCACTTTTCTAACCATCACAACTCTAGTTTTGCTTGAAACAAACAAATAGTGTACAGATTTACAGTACATGAGAAAATATTGTAAGGCAGTTTAAGCTGCAAAACTATAAGCATAGTCTTGTATGTTGTGTTAATTCGTCCGAGCCATGTGTTAAATCAGTACTAAAACGCTGTCTGTGTCTGAGCTAGAGGCCAAACCAACGCAGTGCATCTCACAGAACAACATCGGCTGTGATTGTAAACTTACCTGCTAACGGAGCAGGTAAAGTTCATATAAAAGATCCCTTGTCGTGTGTCTGACTATACCCACGCACCTCCATCCCACCGGAAGGTAAACCACGACAACATGTTGGCTCTTTGTGCTAAAAGCATTGCCTTTTTAAATGGAGTCTTTAGCGCTAGCAACTTCAGAGCAGTAACATGATGAATAATTGAATGATCAGGCTGTATTTGTTTGACACCCACAGCGCTCTGTGAAAGCCACAGTTTCCTCAACACGCCATATGGTCCAGTCCAAATCTGAGCCTCATGCCTCTGATAGCACCGAGTTTTGTGATTAGATCTGATCTGGGGCTACTGGCCACATTGACTACACATTTCATAAAAAAATGGTCTGGAGATGAATTCGAAACTCATTTTAGTCCAAGAAGACTTTTGGGGGGATTTTCAAAGCTAAAGCCATTGCGTCCCAACATTTTTTCAATTTAGCGTGTTTCGTTTCCGGTGAAACGTTAAATTAGATATTTTTCCTTTCAGCACCGTGTTTTAAGGCTTCACACAGAACATTGATGGGTGAGGCCCATTGTTAAGCCTCCACAGCTCTCGCTCAGATCTAATATTTTAACCGCTCCGTAGCAGTAAACCTTTTCCTCTCG
>NC_048413.1:25946736-25948041 GCF_013103735.1 Etheostoma cragini | reverse complement strand
GTGTGTGTGTGTGTGTGTGTTCAGGGGCATGATATGTTGCTGTCCATGTCAAAAGTCACCTCATCCCCCAGGGGGCTTCCTCACAGCAATCCCCTGCGTGCCTCTGGAAGTTTTCTGAGTGCGTTAGTGCGTGCATATGTGGCATTGTTTGAAGTCGACTCTTGGTTTCTTCCTGTGTTTGAGAGATAACGACCCCTGGGCCGTAAAACCACAGCAAGAATAAAAAACAAC
The DNA here is from genome assembly GCF_013103735.1 of Etheostoma cragini. NCBI lineage: Eukaryota > Metazoa > Chordata > Actinopteri > Perciformes > Percidae > Etheostoma > Etheostoma cragini. Next base: position 25,947,810 of record NC_048413.1, on the reverse strand, counting down.
AACACCCGCAACAACAACAAAAAAAACTTTTGCTTGCTCTAACAAGAGCAGACCCACAGAGAGTTGTGGCTTTTGCCACTTGTCTTTATTGGGTTTTAGGGCTCTGTGAGCGCCCCTCTCTCAATCTCTGGGGTTTGGTCCAGAAAGACATCATAGATCCTCTAATACAATCAGCAGAACCACAGCTGCACCACCGTGATGGCTAATTGCATCATGGAGTCAATGATAAAGTCTGGAGTGGCCTGCTGTTCCTTTCTGGGAAGATGAGGCACTTTTTGTGGCCTTTTAACTTTTTATTTATTTATTTTATTTGTCTTAAAGTTTGGTGGGAAAGCCCTTAATGGGTTTACCGTCAATATGTTAGTCTTTCTGGTTGGTAAACAGGAACGGATGATTTATCTTTGGAAAATAGATCGTCAAATGATCTGTTTATGTAATCTTTAATGTGATCGAATTTTCTTTAATAAAGAAATTAAGAACAATTACAAACAATTCCTGTTTGTGTAATATTGACTTTTATATGTGATCGGGGTAATGTTAAAATTCAAATAATAGTGTACACTTTTCATGTTAAAGTAAAAGTACTGCGTTGGGTGAATAGAACTCTACATTACATTTTTTTTTAAACAGTTAAACTATGAAAAAATTAAACTTAAACTGGGAAATTTCCCTTTAATACTTTTCCCATTAGAACTTTTAAAGTTGCCTTTCAGAACACAAGACAAATTAAGAGTTTACTTGCAAAATTTTGTTTTTTCTCGTACATTCTCTTACAATTACTTTTTCTCTTACATTGTTTTTGTGATTGTTAGGAGCCAAAATCACAACCAAAGTTTGATTAATTGCCCCGCCCTACTTACTATCCACCACTGGGTGAAGCCCCATATCAAACTATGCTGGACCACTAATAAACACAGCTCAGGACATTTGATAGTGGAGTTTCTGACGTAGGTGAGAATGTGGGGGGAATTCAGGAATTAGATTTTTTTTTCTCCTTCTGAAACCGAAATAAATGATTTAGTAGAAAGTTGTAGTAGAGTTGTTGTAGTTGTGACGAGGAGGGGGAAGAGCCTC
>NC_048413.1:25943348-25946636 GCF_013103735.1 Etheostoma cragini | reverse complement strand
AAAAGTCATTTACATAACCCCTCTGACCAGTGTTACAAGTTTTATGGGCTCTTTCTTTCTCTCTCTCTCTCTCTCTCTATCTATCTATCTAGCTATCTCTCTCTCTCTCTTCAGCTCATTTTACAACAGAAATCGTTTTTCAGGCATTCATTTTCTGTACATTTCTCTCCCTATGCGCACAGAATCAATACAAACAAAGTGTGGACAGTATAATATAAAATAAAGGCAGAAGATGCCCCAAAAATAAGCTTTAAAAAAGAAAAGAATGTGTTTGTCACATGTATGATTGATATGTAGGACTACATTTATAGATAAATATGCACTTTGCATGAAATATGCTCTAAATGATGTATGTAGGTTGTTATGAACACGGAGTGTGTACACTTATAACCATGTTTGAATCATGCTGTTAAGCAGGGGGAACTAAAGTCCTCCTCCCTCTGGGCAGTATTTATGTCAGATTGTGTAAAGGTATTTTTAGACGCACAAAAAAAGGTGCTTTAAATTTTTAAACAAGATTCTTGAGTGGGGGCTGAAAAGGAGGAGAAGCAAATCTGCCCAACCCCCCTCTCTTCATCTCCTCTCTCACTCGCTCTTTCTCTCTTGTCAACCTTTTCAAAAAGCATCTATATTCTCACACCGGGCTGTAGGGGCATGTTGTCATGTTGCTATGCTACCTGAATGTCAAGCAGAATGTCAGAGTAATGGCAGCGTGCTTCTTCTGCAAGAGGAAATAAAAAAATACACAGATGCAAAAAAAAGGCCATATTAATTAGATTTTTTTTTTTTTTTTATGCAACTAAATACCAAATTGTGAAATCTAGGTACCACTGAATTTATAGCATTGTAATATTTTACTTTCTTTATACTTGACTTGTCTAACCATCTTAATGGATGTGGGTTTTCGAGTTTACTTTTTTCAAGTGGTGTTAAACATACAAATACAGGAGTATCCAGTGACGGAGGTTTCCATTCACTCATTTGATCTTTTCATTCTTTGATATTGTGAATGATAGGATGTAAACCTGGTAGGAGAGATAGGTTGGTTCTTTATTCTTCGTATCCCGGATGTTTAAGTTTACATTTTTGTAATCTTTAATTTAGTGTCTGAATGTAACAAAATCTCGTTTAATGCAGCCTGATTTACTTTTTTGCCTGATCACAACTTCTATTTATGGGAATTTTCACCAACTTTAGTTATGTTCTTTAATATCGGACACTTACTTATAACTTGATATCAAGTTTAAAAGTTGTAAAATTTGAAAATGTACAACTTCAAATTTCAAAGACAGGCATTTGAACCACATACATGGATTTCAATGTAAAATATGTGATGTGCGATAACGTTGAATATTACAATATTACTTGCTTTAAATAACAGATATTAAAGTGTACTCAGTTCTGCATTTCTGCTGCTTTAAGGCCAAAATACCACAACATATTTGTTGAATTTAAAGCAAACGAAAGGAAATTATTTCCAACATTGAATTTAATATTTAGGCACCCCCAAAAAATGTTACAGTTACATTTTAAAGTGCAATTTTCTGCCAATATTTTCATTTTACTAACAAAAAAGAGTGTCTTTTGCGATATGTGTATTGCGCCAGTTGACATTGTGACGATGTGATCCGATATATCGAATATAAGATTTTTAAATAACCAAATACATGTATTGGTATCGGCCTTAAAAATCCTTTATAAGTCGGGCTCTATTGTGCAGCCCTACCATTTAATAGAGGACGCCCCGGCTCACAATTGATTTTCACAGGCGTAGCTTAAAAAGTGGACACTGATTGTGTTTAAATTTCAAGTATTCAATAGTGGTTGAATTTGAAAATGAGGTGTTCAGTTGCTCATAAAATTCAAATTATTATAGCATTTCTTTGCGTTCATTAAAGTCGAGGCATGGCAAACTGGACGTACTAGTGCTGCTCTCTTTATTTATAATTTATAATTTATAGATCCCCATTGGGAAAAACACAATTTACATTTAGAAATCACTGAACACAGGCCTGAAATACACACACACACACACAGGTCCTTATACATGCACTAATATAGAGATGTCAGGGTGAGTGGGCTGCCAGTGCAGGACCAGTGCTCTGAGTTCTGGGGGGTTACGGTGCTTTGCTCCAGAGGATATTGGCTGTGCCTAGGAGGTGAACTGGCATCTCTCCAGCTATCAATCCACACTCCATACTTTGGTCCGTTCGGGGACTTGAACCAGCAACCCTCTGGTTCCTAACTCATCTCCCTTTGGCCTGAGCTACTGCCACCCTCCGATTAGATATTTTATTTATAGTGAACAATCAACAGTATGTTGTAAAAAAGAGAAAAGATCAAACACCAACCACAAATCAATCCGATTTCACCAAAGAACAAAGAAATCATAAGATCAAGAATGAGCAGGCAGAAGCATAATGCTTAGATAGTCCTGCCCCCTATTTCAGAGTATAGTATTATTACAGAAAAACAAAACAAATGGATAAGCATGTACAGCATTCAAATGGTGGATAGTGCAATGAATAGTGGTTAAATGTAAAAATGACATCCACAGCTTTCCATCAAAATACCGTGGAGATAATTTGATGGTGATGTTGCTCATTAGGTGGACGTTAATGCTGACGACTATTACCAGAGCTGTTATTTATGTCTTTGATTCAATTATCTTCCAGTCCAGTGTGCTCCTTGCCATACAAGCCTACACAGCTCCTTTAAAATTACCCACATTTCATTTGGATTAATTGAAAAACGACCATAACCCTGCAGCCATTATTGTTATTGCAGTTGGTGAAACGGCCCTCAGAGAGACTTGGGGATTGAAAGCTCTCCTAAGCCCATCGTCGCACCAACCCCACTTTCTCTTTCACCCTTCTCCTTCCTAAAGGCTGATTATTGGTTGTATGGAGGCTCTACACCGTAGACTACGTAACTGGATTTTATACTTGTGCGTTGGTTTGTCTGCGTCATTCTAGCGCAAACGTATCACTCAAAGGTCAGCATCTGAATTTTTTTCCAGTTCAGAGATTGGAATGATTGGCGATTACAAAAAAACATTTAATTACTCATTTTTAACTTTCAAGCAACACACACTCAAGTTGAGATCTCATTTTCCTGCTTACCCTATGGGCCCATTTGGGTACCGTTACATGGAATTTACCTTGGTACCTTTTTCGAGCTTCAATTAGTAATACATTCTGAGCTTTATGCAGTAAAAGTACACTCACCGGCCACTTTATTAGGTACACCTGTCCAACTGCTCGTTAACACTTAATTTCTAAGCAGCCA
>NC_048413.1:25925228-25943248 GCF_013103735.1 Etheostoma cragini | reverse complement strand
ATATGGACCAAACTCCCTGAGGAATGCTTCCAGCACCTTGTTGAATCTATGCCACGAAGAATTGAGGCAGTTCTGAACCTAATAAAGTGGCCGGTGAGTGTATGTTTAGTTTAGTTTTTTTTGGGGGGGTAGAAAATCTTTTAATGTATTTTCTTCATTACACGGGGAACGGGCTGGGTCTGAATTGACTTGCAGTTTGGTCCGGATGCGGACATTGGTCCGGACTTTAAGGGAGCCCTGTTGTATGTCTTTCAGACAATAACAGCCAGGCGTGTGTGTGTGTTTGTCTGTGTGTGTCACCGCGAGTGAGAGAGTGATGGGGATTAGCTCCGGACCGAGTACCGACTCCGGAGGCCGAGAAACAACCCATGTGCTTTCTGACCATTGTCGGAATGCCATAGCAGTTAAAATTCACCCGTTCCTTGATTTCAATTCAATTCAGTTTTATAGTATCAATTCATAACAAGAGTTATCTCGAGACACTTTACAGATAGAGTAGGTCTAAACCACACTCCAGAATTTACAAGGACCCAACAGGTCTAATAGTTCCCTCCAGAGCAAGCAACAGTGCGCCAGTGGCGAGGAAAAGCTTCCTTTTAGGCAGAAACCTGGGACAGACCCAGACCCAGACCCAGAACTAGGCTCCTGGTAGGCGGTGTCTTACGGGCCAGTTGGGGTTAAAATGAAGAGGGGCAATAACAGTCACAAAAAATAGTAGTTTGTGGTAGTTCTTTGTAGTAGTTCATGGCATAGCAGGGCCCTGTGCCGCATTACAAGGCCCAGCAGGACGTATCTGGGCACAGCAGGGTGGAGCAGGATGAACATGGCATGGCAGAACGTGTAGCGGGACCACGGCGACAGCTGCTACCATGATTTTGGAGCCTCCCTGATCCAAGGAAACATGCCACGGTGACATTTCATGTTGTCCACAGAAAAGGAGAACCCGGAAATGAGTAGAGAGAAATGTGACATACCCAGCCACAGCCAAGGGGACAAATCACAGTCGTTGTGCTCTAGGTCGCCCCGACGTGTAGTACATTTTTTGAGAGGTGAATGTCAGGCTCTGGGCGTAGGATCAATTCCTACCCGTACCTACGTCCATACCTACAGCGTAGATACAATGCAGAACAATAACTCAGGCTTACCTCTCTCTCTCTCTCTCTCTCTCTCACACAACCTCCCCCACATCTTCCTTCAGCCTCCATCATTGACCAGAGCAAAGGGTAATTATTAATATTAAGTGTAGTTAACTGACATGGGTTCTGAAGATGGCAAAATATAGTAAACAAACAACCACTTGACAAGATTCCAAGAAGGCTTGAAAGGGTTTACCAGTGGAGATACAGACTGATGGAGATAGGGAAGGGTTGGGTTGATGGAGAGAAGGATTGACAGTTAAAATGACAGAGTAGTACATGGAGGAGTTATTGGTATTGGGGGGTGGGGGTGGGATGTGGAGTCAGTGATGGAGTAGTGAGATGAGATGGCTGTTGTTGATTTCTGTCAGCGTCTGGAGCGCCGTTGGTGGCCGACATTTGCGAAGACAGAGGGAGAGAAGCTATTAGAAACACATTTCATATGGTGAACATAGGCTTCCTCCCAAACACTCACAACAGTTATAGAAAGACAGATTTATGACACCATTGTGGCGTTGATGGCCTATTTTGTCACATGTACCTGGAGGAACCGGTATAGACTTGGATCATCATGATCTACTACTCTTGAGGAGTGTCCTAAATCCCCAAAGCAAAGTGTAGAAACCTGCAAAATGGATTCATGACACTATTTTTCACACCCATGCTTCCTGGAGTTACATAAGTACATACACAGCACTATAGACTCCTGCAGCTGTGTTAAATTGGACGGCTGGAGGAGTGGATTGAAAACCGATTCTGCTGTGTGTCTACAACATCTCCCTCTTATCCCAGACTAATTATCAACTCCTATTTCACTTCATGGACAAAATTAGAAATTTGTTTTTCAATCTTGTCTCGGCCCATCACAGTGTCGTGTTCTTTTTGGGTGGGGATGTGTATTTCTGTAGCATCACGGATCCCAATCTCATTTTCTGCTCTGAATTACTGTCTAATGAATGTAAGGTTTTGGATTTGGAGACAGGCAGACTAGCTAATGGGTTTGTTAGTTTGTTGAGTAGCATGCCACACTCATTATTGCTTTCAGTGCTGTGATTAACTTGATTTGCAGGGCAAATCCATCAGAAAGAAGATGATGTGCTCACATATAGAAATCCACGCATGCCCTTAATGTAATAATCCGATTTAATAAGTTATTATAATACAGTTTGGTGCTCAGTTGGAAGTTGAAAAGGGGACGGCTGAAAACACTATGGCAACTGATGATCATGTTGCGATTGATTTAATTTAATTTAGTAAAGGAACATGATGTTACAACAGTGACTAACAGGATAAGAAAGTCACTCAGGGGCACCTCTGGTAGAAGAAATAGTTACATTATTGCCTCACTCTTTTTTAAAAGCTTTCATGTGATTTCCCATTATTTTTTAAAATATTTTTATGGCATTTCTGCTTTACTACCCTGCTTATAAAAGAGGAAAACATAAAATGATGAAAAATGACAAAATAATGAAGAAAGACAAATTGGTTTTTAACAGGATTCCAGCTTACGTAGCCTACTGGCCCTCAAGGACCATTGCAGACTGCGTCATTGTTTTACAGTAGGACACTACTTTTTAAAGTTTTGAAAGTGAGAGTCGTGCATAACGAAACCTCTGGAGAGCCCTGTACTGTAACGCATGCGTCCATAGTAATTACATTCTGGACGGTGCTTTTTATGGGTGAAGAGAAACATCTGAAATAAGAAAGATGTGAGTAAAAGGGAGGATGAAGTCACTGAAGAATGTTCTGAAGAGAAAGAGATAGAACAATGTGACAGACACAAGTGAACAAGTGAGTGAACATGTAGCGAAGGGCCGCAGGTTGGAATCGAACCCAGGGCCGCTGCGGTAAGGACTGAGCATCGGTACATGGGGCGCACACTTTACCAGGTGAGCCTCCAGGGCGCCCCATAGTTTTTTAATTTGTTAGATTATTTTTTTAGGATGCCTTTTAACATGAGATAAAAATCAAGGCCTCGTTCATTTCAGTAAAACTTGCTTGCTAGGTGCATATGCTGAAAACTATCTACAAGCTTCCGTGTTTTATTGGAGCACATTGGAGACCTTCTCTGGCCAAACAACTGCCTGCACCCATAAATTCCACAAAGATATACCATTAAGCAACACAAGTACTCGCTGATATTTAGGAAAAGATCAAGGTTTGGGTTGAAATAAGTATGTCAATCATGTAACTTCAGTTATGTATCTAAGTACATTTAATCCAATTTTATTTATAGTATTAATTCATAACAAAGGTTATCTCAAGACACTTAACAGATAGAGTAGGCTTAGACCACACTATAATTTACAAAGACCCAAAAATTCCTTCAGTTCCCTCACATGATTAATGCCTTTTTACAAAGCTATTGTCTCTGCTCTTAATCCATTTACAATGAGAGGTGAGTGGGCGCATAGGGAGGCGCAGGCAGTCTGACGGTGATGCGTCACGCGGGCGCAATCCCGTAAAACTCCCGAGTTTGAGCTCGTTACACGCCCGCCCGCTGCGAGAGTTGAATTGTGTAAAGTCCGTAATTATGACTGTGCTAATTGAGCTAACTTTAGCTATCAACAACAGCATGTGGAAAGGAAAGATTATACTATATATAGCCACTATTTGTTGTAATTGGACCGATGATTAGGGATATATGATACCACTGTCAGCTTATCTCATTCAGTTCTACGGCAGGGATAAAAAAGTGGACAGTATCCCCATGGTTACCACGCATTAATCGCCTGGCGTTTAATCGCTGAGCGTTGTCCTTCACATGAGAAGCATAGTGAGACAAAGTGTTGCTTCCCATGTGAAAAGCCCTTCATGGTTAGATATTGTTTTAATATGAACTGTTCTGATTACAATTCCCATTCTTCCTTTCAATTCAGGTTCATATTAATTCTCGATTGTGATTCTTTGAGGGTTGAGTTGAAACTCCAGATAAGAGGGACATTTTATTTTGATTCCATGGTGATTTACAGTTTACGCGGGCTTTTCAACGAAACATTAAGCCACAGAACACAACAAGCGCCTGAAAGTACCGTGGCCGCCATGGAAACCAAAACTTACGCATGTTAAATTTGGAAGTGATGATTAGATTTGAAGCCAAATTCTCCAAACAATCGCAATGAAAAAAATGATTCCACTGGAATCAAATTTTTTAAACAATTTGAAGTTGGAACCGGTTCTTGATGCCCAATCCAACACATGATGCAGTTACATACACGACGTAGCATAACGTAGCTCAAAGTAGCGTAATGTAACATAGTTACATACGTAACTTAACTTACGTAGGCCTAGATGAGTTAAAATAAGTCAACCTTGACGTTTTCTTTTGGCAACATTTGTGATATTTCCCCAAAGATTGTAATTTCTACTATTTTATGATGAGAGAACAGTGATACATAGTGGATAGATTGTATAAACTTTAAGATATAAAGACAGTTTTTTACCTCAAAAAGAGACGAGTACATGTAAACTCGGTTGGGCTTCTTTGAATTACTGAAAAAAACACATGGCTATTACTACCACCATGTACTAGAAACACAGCCAATGTGTGTGTGCTGAGTTACCTGCAGCGAACAGAGTCATTTATGACGCCTAGACATGCTGATAAATAACAGAGCATCATCTCCTGTTGGCCACTCAACACAGCCCCTACAGCCTTAACACCTGCCTGCCAGGAAGTACATGAAGGTCACAGGGAGCGTGTGTGCGTACTGTGCGTACAGTACCTTCCATGTAAGGATTTGGTTATGATTCCAAAACACACACACACGCAAACACACAAACACACAAACACTCCTGAAAAATGCAAGTTTAATGGATAATGTCTGGAGCGTGTCTTCTCACCTGTCACCTCTCATTAGACTGCGGCAAGGCGACTGACCTTGTTCGTCTTTCCTTGTGCCGCTGTGCTGAACGATATGTGTGTGTGTGTGTGTGTTCATTCAAGGGCCGGGGCTGCCTCACCCTAATGATGTGGCTGTGAAATCGGGCCAGAGCCCAGCGCCGTCTCTCATTACGCCCCTCCAAATTCATTTGCTACGTTGGTTCTGCCTGCTCATGCATGCGCCGCACACTACTCTGCCCATGTTGCTTTACTTGTACCTGCTGTTAGTCTGCATCTAATATGTTAGCCAAAATGGTTAGTCTGACACGGGAAGAACAGGACATACTCATGTTAAATCACAATTGGATCTAGTAACGTTATTTAAATCGGAAAGATTTTTCGCAACCTGTTTGTACAGGTCATGTGTATTACTCGCACACAGATATTTGGACAACAGAAGCGTAGCTTTGGGTTTGGATGGTAGGGATATACAAATGACCCAGTAGAGACTGTACTGTAGGGTTAACACAGAGTTTCCAGGTCTGTTCTATTCTATCTTTTATAAAGACTAACTATTTGCACCAGACTGTTGACCATTGTGTTAATTAGGCAGCTTTAGAGGTGCTGGTAGAGGGATTCTGTAGCTCTGGTAGTTGTTTTCACCCAGTTGGTGTATAAGTATATAAGTATTCAGAGCCTTTACTTAAGTAAAAGTACAACACCACACTGTAAAAAAAACTCTGTTACCAGTCAACGTCCTTCATTGACAATATTACTTCAGTAAAAGAATGTAAGTATCATCATGAAATTGTACTTTAAGTATTAAAAGTAAAAGTACTCAATGCAGAAAAATCATTACATTTTAGAAAGTGGAAACGATCCAAACAGTTTTGTGTGCAAAAATCTTAATTTTTGAAAGTTGTAAAGTAACTTGTAGTCTATATCCACGATGTTACACTTCGGGGTTGTTCCAATGGCGCCGGATAATCTTTCTTTTGGCAAATTCAGAGGACTAGGGTTAACCTTTTCTTAGATCTCTGCAGGGTAAATCCAGACAGCTAGCTAGACAATCTGTCCTATCAGAGTTTTCTCTCGCTCGACTATATAACAGCGGCTCATGATGCCCGAGGCCTTATCGGTTAGGTAATCCTACAGTACGTACCTTTTAGTAACAGTTCCATTTTGTCGTCGGTCCAAGCAAATAATTCCCTGCTCTTGGTTTTCGCCATTGTTGTTCTTCCTTCAAATTATTGTCTCTATTTTCCACTTTTAGATCCATGATTTTGTAAACGCAGAGTAACATCAGACAATAAGCTTCCTGTTTACACCTACATGCACATGCCGAATGTATGCGAATGCTAATATGTGATATGCATCGTTAGGTGTGTTGATATCGACGGAGGTAAGTCCTGCTACTGGAGCTAAAACTCTTGTGTGGACATATAGCAGCATAGCAGTGTGGATGTAGCCGTAGCTGACTGGTTGTAGCCTTCATTCTCCTCTGTCTTACATACAGTATTGAATTTAGCCCAAGCTGGCCTCAACAGTGAATGACAAAGGTGTAAAAAATTGTAGCGGGGGGAAGGTAGTGTCCTTGTCCAGATGGGGGATGGGATTGACAGACATCCGCATCAAGCATCTCCCCTCATGACCTTGACTGGCGTGGTGTTTTAGTACGGTATACAGCATGGAGTCTTTGGACAGCAAAGGAGACTGCTCTGTCCTCTCACTGCACACACAGAGACAGCAGGAGTCTGGACTAATTCTCCACTTGGATCTGATATTCCAAAGCTGCCTGTAGTGTGCCAACAGTCACCTTTATACTTTACAATGAGCCTGTATTAAACATGCAGCAGCAATCTGATGGCTGTATGGCTTATATACACTGCACTGTGCAAATGTCATAGGTTCTCTCCTTCTACGTTGTATCTGATCCACGTCGCTCTTGTGGGGGTGTGTGTGTGTGTGTGTGTGTGTGTACGTATGTTGCGTTTGCCTTTGCAGCAAACAGATGGTATCATAATGACATCATTGCACACTGGGGTTATGTTCTCCAAAGCTCAGAGCAGGAGGAAGAAATTAGGAGGAGGAATCAGATGAGTGTTTGTCAATTAATCTAAAAGAGACGCACGCACATTAACACAAATAACCCAGAGAGCTTTTTAGCTCACAAGATTTAGCTTCAGTTTGCCCTGCTAAACGCCACCCTGCTTTCCACCTCGCCTGTTCAGCTGCTACGAATGTCAGTCCTCCCAGTTAACTGGACTTGAAATGATCTGCCCCCCCCCCCTTGTCTGCCTCTCTCTCTCTGTCATGTTCTCCTTCATTTGTTAAGGGTGCCCTGAGCACCTGAATTTCTTTTTAAGAGCATCTCTTTTCCCCTCCTTCTTCCTCTCCTTCCTCTGTTCTCAAGCTCTCTCATCTTACTGAGCAGGGAAAAACCTGTCACCACGCAGCATTAGTATGCTCTTTTCATATCTGTGCCTCTTGCCTCTTATTTTCCCCTTCCTCCTTTTCCTCTCCTCTCCTTTCCTCCCCCTCCTTCTCTTTCCCTACACACATAAAAATAGTTTATGCCTCTGACAAGAAAATGCCTCTAATCCTGAGGTTTGTTGGAGAGCAAACAGACGCAATTGGCCACTTATTATTCTGTGTTGAATTTTCTATCTGGGGTGTTTGTGGTATCCATGGCAACAAAGTAGGGTGCACATATCCCCCTGTCACTGAGCAGAATGGGAGGGGAGAGGATGAAAAGAGGCGATGCAATAACACTTACTCACTGAAATGCACGGGGCAAGCTATAACCTGTTAGTCCAGTAGAGGCTGAAGTGTGTGTGTTTCTGTGTGTGTGTGTGTGTGTTTGTCTGTCTAGAATATGATGGTATTTGTGCACCTGCATATAGCTGGTAGCTTTCACACACACACATTCAGATTTGCAATTTTCTGATTGCATACTTTTGTGTGTGTGTGCGATAGGTGTCACTTGTGTGAGCTGGAAATAATTACAAAAAGAGTGCAAGAAAAAGAGACACAGGTGTACATTTAGTGTCTCAATGCATGTGTTTGCACATATGGATCCAGGTGCCGTTCTAGCAGAGGCTTCTCTTCAGCTGGGTTTCATGGCGTGTGTCCCAGGGAGATAATATCCGCCATAACGAGTCTTTCACATGTGCACCTTCTTTTCATTGGCCTACACAGGCCCTGCCACTTCATCTAACACCATGGAAATCAATGAGAGACAGTCATAGTGGTGTAAAGATTGAGCTGCTGTCAAAGTACTTTACATGCTGAAATCTAAAGTGAGCGGGTGTGTGTGTGTGTGTGTGTGTGTGTGTGTGTGTGTGCGTGTGCGTGTGTGTGTGCGTGTGCGTGTGCGCGCGCAGATGTGAACACTTTTAGATACATATTTAACTGACTTTTCTGTTCCAATTCCCTGCCACTGTTCTGTGCTTGATTTTTCTCTTTTCATTTCTTTGCCACATTCTCTTCTTTTTTCTTCTCTTCTCTTCACATCTCTTCTTCACTTCCCTTCTCCTTCCATGTTATTCTCCTCTCTTCTTCTCTCAAACTTTCTTCCATTGTCTTCTTTTTTCTCTTCTCTTCTCTTCACTTCTTCTTTTCACTACACTACACATCTCTTCTCCTTTCTTCTTTTCTCATCTCTTGTCTGGCCTTCTTTATTTTTTTTGTCTCGCCTTCTTCTTTTCTCTCCACTTCTCTTTTCTTCTTTTCTCTTATGTTCTTTTTGCCTCTTCCCTTCTCCTCTCCTCTTTCCTTTGTGGTTGATTTGTTCATTTGCTTGTCCTTTGTTATTTAATCACAGAGATTTGTTGTCGATGGGACTTAAACAACAAGCCTTTTAGGAACTGGGACAAACAAATACAATTCTTTCTACCGTCTATTGTCCTCTCTTCCTGTTAATCTGTCTTTTCGGCACGTGCTTGATCAATAAACTGGTGACTGGGGAAGGGTTGGACCAGGGGTGAGAGGTCCCACGGTTCAGAGGTCATGGTGTGTGTGTGTGTGTGTGTGTGTGTGTGTGTGTGTGTGTGTGTGTGTGTGTTTGTGTGTTTATGAGTGCTGAGTGTCCAAGCCGTGACCCTGCCCTGCTGGACGCTGACCTGGACGCACTACCTTCATTTAAAGCTTCCGCACACACACAGGCACAGCGTCTGTGTCCAGGGTTGGAAGGTGTGTGTGGGGTCGCCTAATCTAAGATTATACTACTAAGTAGGAACGATTCTCACTTTCTCTTGGAGTCATTTTCACACATTTGTTCTCAGTTTAAACCTATAATTCTATAGCAGTGTTGTTTCAGTGTATGTGGAAAACCATCAGCCACTTTTTTTTTTCTTTCCCCACTCCCACCTGTGTTTTTTTTAACTATTAAAAGCCGTTAAAAGAGACATAATCCTAACCATTTAAACTCATTAAAAAAACGTGATATTGCACATCCTAAGGAGCAATGAATAAATGTAATTTGTATTTAAAATGCATGTCAGATAAAGTGCATCAAGTTTCAGATTTTCAGTTCCAAAAATAAATGGCACTAAGGGTGAAATATTGCTGGTTCCGGTTTGTTTTCCAAACGACTCATGCCAGATGGGAATAGACTGAATTCAGTGAGGGGAGGCTGGTTCTTCTTTTGAGGGATGTTACTGTAATAACCTAATTTGTTCATTTAAAAGGCAAACCACCAACACTCAGAAAATCTATACTGTAGGTTAAGTTGGATCAAATATGAGCCCCATATCAGAGAGTGGAGTGCTTTGGATCCTGTCTGATCTCAGTGCTGCGATTAGAGAACACATCACATAGCCTTTGAATCTGGAGTGCGACATCAGGAAAAAAATCAGAAGACAGTGTTGGTTCGATGTTCCCGGGTGATTTCCCCAGCTGTGACTTTTATCCAGTAGCTGTGCAGCATGTTTCTTTCTGTTTCCTGCTCTTCTCTCTTATCTGCCATCCTCTCAGTATTGTAATTGAAGATAAAATACAACTACAATGTCTGCATTAGGTGAATAGTGAATATCTTGTAATATTCAGCGCTGGCTTTTTGAGTCGAGTGCTTTAATCCACTGTCCGTGTCAGCAGACAGGATGTACCTGTGATATTCTATATTTTTGTTAACACTGATATATCTTCTTCCTTTGTGTCATAGAGCTCAATTATTTCCCACAAACTACCTCTGCTGTAAAAACAACAACACATCAATTCACTTTAGAGTAATCATTAAGTACAACAGTGGTAAGGAAAATGCAGAAACCTTGAGTGGTGAGGAAAACTTCCTTTTAAGGAGAAACCTCGGCCAGACCCGGGCTCTTGGTGGGCGGTGTCTGACCGGTTGGGGGTATGATGAACAGTGGCAAATATAACAATAAAGATAACAGAACTATGACTAGAAATAGTAGTTGTGGTAGTTCATGGAGTAGCAGGGCACTGAGGGCGTAGCGGGGCGTAGCCGGGCATAGCAGGGTGCCCAGCTGGACCACAGTGACAGCTGCAACCATGATTTAGGTACCACCCTAATCCAAGGAAAACTGCGGGGCAAGCAATCAATGATTCATCAATGAGCCACACTTTGAGCATTCTCCTTAACTGCCATGAAACACACACAAACACACACACACACACTGATCAATCCCAAATAGTTCTTTTTCCCCATGTACTCACTATTGTGTATTAGTCCACAGTCAAAAATTGTCCCCAGCTCTCCTCCTGTTTTAGAAACTTTTGTTAGAAACTACAGTGCCCAGAGGTTTTAGCAAATGACCCACCTTGTATAATGATATACAGTATTTGTGACTTTTAAAGATATTTTCCTTTATAAGAGCAGCTGAAGAGAGACAGGACGCGGGGATTTGAACCCTGGTTGCTGTGAAGGACTCAGCTTTATAGGGTGCACACTTTACCGTGTGAACTAGAGGGGATCCCGCGTTTGGGACTTTTAACCTTTTAAATCCCACAGACACAGTAGGGAATGGAGAAAAGTATTAAGAGAAGGATTAAGGGCCTGCTAGCACCACATTAATAATTAATTTTGCTGTGAAAATTTTGCAGTTTTAAATGCTGGTGTGACCGCGCTGTTGTTGTTGTTCAACAATTGTCAGGTTTGCTCTCTTCACCAAACACCCACGTACAGTATATCCTTAAACTTTTCCACCGTCTTGAATTTTGTTACATCACTTGCTCTGAGCTATCCATTTACCCTTGGAGAAGTATGAGAAAAAAAAACAAGAAACATCATGCCTTATCTTCGAACATTTCTTTTCTGTTTTTTACCCACAAATAGTCACTTCCTTTATCTCTTGACCCATGTCCAGCCGCGGACAGAGTACAAAATTCTTCTCAAGTAAAAGTTACTTTGATGAACTTTTACGTAAGGACAGATATGATTACAGGTATAACAATGCACTCAAGTAAAATTAAAAAGCATCTCATTTAAAAACATTTAGAGTAAAAGTTACTTTTACTATGTTTTAACATCAAGGGGGACATATACTTTTAATGTGTGTTCTTATTTAAAGCTATAGTGCATATTTTCTGTCGCCCCCATGAGGAATTCTAAGTAATGACAACAAAACTGTTGGCGTACGTGATTGCCCATGCACCCCCGCCCCTCCCCCACGCAGTGACCACCATGGTAGCCGCGGAGGACTCAAAAAACATGATGGATTCTTCAGATGAGATAATTATCTTCACTCGAGTTTCTGCGCGGGAAAGTGACCTGACGACACAATCTTCTGGACAAAGTCATACTGAGAAATCCAGAGAGAGTTGTGTGGAGCTGAGAGACTTACTTAGCTGTGGCAAGTCATTTGGGCGACGGCTTGACTGCAACGGACGTTCATTAATATCAAAAAGTTACTTATTAAAGCTTTAATATCTTATCTGTGCTTATTTGATTAAATTGCACATAACACGCCTTTTTTTATTTAATTTTTATTTCACTCAGTAACAAATGTAATTTAAATGTAGCAAAGCAGCATACCTCAATTTGTTGCCAATTTTAAAAAGTACTTAAAGTACTCATATACAAAAAGAAATACTCAGTTACAGCAACGTGAGTAGTTGTAATTTGTAATCAAACAGAAGTGGGAGTAAGTTTAACACAGCGCTCAAAGACAACAATGCAAACTCGTTCTGACCCACCTGCAAACACTGCATCTGGTGACCTCGTACCCTTATTTTCACCCCCGCCTCAGCCCAAAGCCACCCACTGATTAAAGCTGTGAAGTTTCCTGCAACACAGGACAGGAATCAATAAGTGAATTAGACTCCACTTTCAGCTTCCTCTCCAGCCAGCCGGTCCCCTAAACAGCTGCCCGGGATAATGGGCCTGGACATGGGGGAGCGTGGGCGTAAGTGGAGGAGGCCCGGGGACAAAAGAGGCTTTAAGGTAGTGTGATATACTGCTGTGACACACTAGTACATCCCACAGTATGTAACACCACCGCATTGTAGTTCATAAATGTTTCTTTATTTTAAGTAGGGAAAGATACTTTGGAGACCCGCTTACCAGACTCAGCCAGGTGCTGAAAACCACTATGTTTGGATGTGGTCATTATTTTTTTATCTCTTTACTTTTGTTTAATGTGGTGACACATTTGTCGCAAAGCACTTAATACTGCAGATCTTCCGAGGGAGTGTTCACCAAGCAGCGTCATATTCACTGTAGCCTATATACAACGTTCCACTTTCGGGATTCATCAGGTGCCTCATTTTCAAGCGGATGTCCGTTGTCTTCCGTCGTCTTTGTGATGTAATTCTAACCTCCGGTAGATTTATGAGGACTGTGGTTAACTGCTCCTCAGATCTCTGCAGGCTAAATCCAGACAGCTAGTTAGACTATCTGTCCTATCTGAGTTTTATTCAACTTTTGAACATACACATATTCCACCAAAACAAGTTCCTTCCTTTTTGCAGAGCCACCGTCATTGTGTCCAACAGCTTAACGCCACCCAAAACACTTGGTTAAATGAAATGTTCATAAAACAGAGCGCACTTTTCTCCTATCCTGGAATGCTGTGTGGACTAGCCAGACCCTCCTCCGCACCGCTGTGGAGGAAGGTCTGGCAAAGCGAGACTATGTTCACTTTTCCTTTTCTCTCGGTCCACCCATAGAGGTTGCACCGCTCATGTTAACTCCTGCTTTCTGGCTTTTTTTTCAGAGCAGATGTTTTGGCTTGTCACAGTAGGAACAGCGCAGGTGTTTCTGTATTATTAACACCAACAATGCCTCCGTTTTTCCTGAAACTAAAGCAGCAAAGTGGAATCTGGTCTCATTTATAATCATATCTACACCTGTGCTTCTCCTACTATGACGTGTAAAACAACTGTTTACACACTTAGGGTGTTTAAAAGAGTTCCTTAAAGTGTTCATTCGGGAGATTCTATACAATTCTCTGCTAAGTTTAAATATCTACAGTATGTCACGTAATGATTAAATAAAATGATACTTCTAAAAGTCTAAACGCGGCGACTACATTACAGATAAAAAAAACTAAACTAAGAAAAAAGAAATGCAACTGATACAAAACTAGTTTCTATTCATAATTTGTTTATTAGAGATCTAGTTGGCGAACAGCTAGTTTCTTTGTCTTTCTACTTAATCTCACACTTTTTCACATATTTAAATATCAGGAAATTAAACATTTGTTGACACAATGATTCGTCTCGACAGAGAGATCCTGAATCCTGCCTTTTCTCGCCCCCTCTCATATCGCCAGGAATATTCATTACTCATTACACTTGTGTTTGTGTTGGTGCCATATTTCTCCCTCTGTTTGGCAGTGGACTGGTTGTGTTTGTGCCACACTCTTTGCGGGGGTGTGATGTCATATCACAGTGCCATGTTCTGCCGCCACGACGGTGCATCTGCTGTTGATCTTGGTTTAACTACAGAACGCCACGCCAAGGCAGGCTTGAATTAACAGGATCATCACCACCAGTAGTCATGGGAGTAGTACAATTGCATGTCACTGTCTCATATCTCATATGTGTCATGTATTTGTGGTTCTGGACATATAAATCCTGTTCATTACCTCCATAATGTTTTTTATTATTAGATCTATTGTCTGAACCGTGTAAGGTAGACGAGCCAGAAGTCCCTATGAAATCAACCTTTTTTTTTTTTTTAAGGAAAAGTATGTTTTATGTGTTGAGTCATACTACACTACCCACAATCTTAAGCGTAACAGCGATGTATCTGATTGGTGGAACTTGCTTTTACTAATCACCAGAGGCCTCAGGATACGATATCATCACAACACGGTATCATCATGGTACAATATCATTACGATATATTATCATCACGATACAATCATCACGGTACGGAATCATCACAATACTTATGTCACGATACGAAATTATTGCATTTTAAAACATGTGGCAATATTCTGCAATATATTGCACTCTATTACCCTTTTTTCCAACTTTAAATTTTTCCTAATTTCAAATGATGTCCCCAAAAGGAAACTTTGTCAACATCTGTTTTATCTAAAACGATACATTTCTCAGTTTTTTAATGTCACATCAATTTTATTGCTGTAAAAAGGGATTGTCAAGCAGACAAACTGACAACCAAATATATTACAATAGATCCATAGTTCACGTCCGTGTATCGATACGGTATTAATATGGAAAATATTGCGATACTATGCTGTATTGATTTTTTTACCCCACTCCTGTTTGTTACCATGGAAATGTTTCCAGAACCTGTGAATGGCTAGAGTGAGCTCCTACCATTGAAGTCTATGATGGATTCTATACACAGTCTTGTACCTTTGCCTTTTTTGCCGTCTTCCAAATTTTCTTTTGTGCCCAATCAAATGTTTTATGGTCACGACTTATCTCAGAGCTCATTTGCTTGTTTCCATGCCTATAACTCTTTATATAAGCATTTAATGAAACGTCAGTGGAGACATTGAACTGGAAATATCGCTTCCTTAACCAAGGCCGTTAAAAAAGACGGCAGTCGCTGTTGAGCTCTATTTAAGCCCTGTTTTGCGCTTGACCACATGCATGTGTAAACCTTGTAAAAATTAAAAAGAATACTTCTTTTCACACTGTATGGGTAAATTGCTAACTTTATTGGAGGGTTTTCCAATGTGTGTGTATGGCAACCCACATTAACCCACATTTGTTCTGTAGCTCAGGGCCCGAGCAGAGCTCCGACACAGCCCTTTTGTTTTACTGTACACTTTGAATTTCAGAGTGCAGCAGGCTGTGGAGAATGCATAGCACACTTTCACTTCTGTTGTCTTTCATCCTGTCAGTTCATTGAGTCAAATCCTCATTCAGTTTCAACTTGACAGTGATGAGATATAAAAGCTTCAGCGGGGCTGACATTTTGCAACATGCAAACAGCTGATGATGTTCTTGTGATCTCTCAAGCAACAAATGCAAATCGCGAAGAGGAGGCTTGGAAGAATGTCAATCAGCCTGCAGCTAGTAAACAGGTTACTCTGCAGTGTGCTGAGTGTTATCTGTATGCAATTATGTAAGAAGACTAATTCCTGCAGGTGAACAGTCAGTGGAAAATAATCTTATTGCGCCTCTCAGACTTCACTTTAAAGCTATAGTGCGTAGTTTCTGTCGCCCCCAAGAGGAATTCTAAGTAATGACAACAACACTGTCCACATGACACACACCCCACCCCTCCTCCATACAGTTACTAGTAGCCAAGGAGGACAACGAGGAATAGAAAATCATGATGGACTGTTCAGGAGAGGTCATTATCTTCACTTGAGTTTCTGCTCGGGAAAGTCACAGAAAGACACAATCTTCTGAACATAGCCATACTGAGAAATACAGAGAGAGTTGTGTGGAGCCGATCAATTAACTTAATCAGCTTTGTAGCAACTCATTTGGCAACTGCCTGAATGTAACAGATTTTCATTAATATCAAAAAGTTACGCACTTCAGCCACCTTTGGCTGTATTATCTACAAACAATAATACACCATTCAAACAGCTACAGTGTCACATGTTAAACAAGCATACACCAGTAAACCAGCTTGATGCTACAAATATGTCTACCAATTCAATGATAGTGGCTGTTTGGGTGTGTTTGGCTCATTGGTTGCCACCCACAACATCTGCTGAGAGAACAAATCACCACTGCTGATGGTAAACTGTGTAGCAATATACAAACTTATAAATTTACCTTATGCTAAACCCTGTCCCCCCATCGTATTCAGTTTACAATGTCAAAGCCGGAAGATTAACTATCCCATTCTTGAGGTAATTATTAAATCAATTATTTAAACTCACAAAGATGACAGAGAGCGGGTTTAAAATCGGCAAAATATCCCTTTACTGGTAATAAAGCTTAGAGCAAATTAACATCATCATCCATCATCTAGACATGAAGCTAGTTTGTCTTAGTATTATACAGTAGTACAGAAAGATAAGGAGAAATTCATTTTGGGATGTTATTTATTCTTACACAATGCTGAACTTCAGATATTTACTATAAAATATATATTTACTTAACAACACAAAGCTTAGAAATACTTTATTGCAGGTGGTCTAGTGAATGTGTTCAGTCATTTTTCTAACACAGTATAGTTTGCTAATGACTTTTGGCCCACACCTTAACGGAGGGTTAGGGCCTTCAAAAACACATCGATGATCCACACTGTGTCACTGGAAGACATGTTCCTTCATTACCATGAACACACACACACTGTAGTTATCTTGTCTCAATCCCACACACACCGTCCTGCTGCCCCAAATACTCAGACGAGCGCTGAATGTCTATCATTGCGCATAAAAAAAAAAAGTCCTAAATAAATGGACCATTTCCTCCTATTTGAGCAACGTTTATAGCTACGATGACCAGCTGTTTGAAGAAATCACTGAACCCTTTTCAAAGTGAAAATATCTCTCTTTTTATTTTTAATATTTAAGTCTTCAGTAAGAACCAATGTGCTTGGGCATGAAAGGTACAGTGGCTTGCATATGTTTAAAACACCCATGCTAAAGTTGATTAAAAAGAAGAATAAAAACAAAACATCTTTTGGAATTTGCTTTAATTAAAAAATAAATTAGGAGAATTCAGCCTTTTAAGGACATTAATTTTCTTTGGCCTTTAATAATAAAAATCTGCCTGCTTCTATGAGAATTTAACATAAGAACGTCTATACTCAAGCCCCCTGTATTTTAAGGGATAACATCTATTTATTAACAATACACTATTCATTCACAAATATAATTGGTGGCCTTAAAAAGGTTGGATTTTCCTAATTCTTTTTTATTTATTTGGCATTAAGGTCAATTTCCAAAATATGTTTTTTTATTCCTCTTTTGCATCAACTTTAGCATGGGTGTGTAAACTTATGCAAGCTGCTGTACGTAAGAAAGTATATAACAAGGAACTAATTCATTGTTGACTATAGGAAAAACATATAATATTGATATAGAATTAAGTTCTAGTGTGACAGAAAGTAACGTGACAGGTGTTTACTGTGTTCTCTTCCGCTTGTAAATGACTCATTATACAGGGAAGCCACAGATCAATTCCCAAAGGCACCTATAGTTTGTAATGTACACACACACACACACACAAACACACACACACACACACACACACACACACACACACACACACACACACACACACACACCTCTTTTTCTTGTTAAACTGATTTCTTTCTTTTCCCCTGCTGTGCCCTGTGCGTTTGTATAAATGTTGGCAAGCATCATCTGCCTGGTCTTTATGTGTTTGCTTCGGATGCGTGCACACACAAGATTGTGAAAACATGTCAATTTAGTGCGCTCTTAGTACGTAATTATTTCTCAATCAATGTCTCACATATCTGTATTTGAGCATGCTAGTACTGTATGTACATCTGTGTATGCTTTGTGCGTGAAAGCTGTTTCCAGTAACAAGTGCTCCGGGTGTGATAGTATTTATTTGGAACTCCCAGGGGTTTGTCCGTCAGTTTGTGTGTGTGTTTGTTTGTGTGCACATTATGTAAAATCGTAAATGCAAATTTGTAACTGTCCATGCAATTGAAATGCATGTGGACCTGTTATCTCTAAGTATCGCACCCCCCC
>NC_048413.1:25920036-25925218 GCF_013103735.1 Etheostoma cragini | reverse complement strand
CCCCCCCTCTCCCCTGTGCGTTCTTGTGATGTGTGTGTGTTTGCATCAATGTGTATGACTTGTATATAATTGTGGGTTTATATATGCACCAAACTCTTCATGCACACGTGTTTTGAGAGCTGTGTGTGCGTGCCTAGATCCATATCTGTATTCTGTGTGGTTATTTATCTTGCCAGTCTTGTTGATGGTTCAGAGGAGGATCCAGTGCTGCTGGCTGTTTTTCTGTCAGTCCTTCCACATGCAGCCACCACCCCTATTAACACTTCCATTAATACTAGATCACAGATGGAAACCATCCTCTCACCCCGCAGATGCTTTTAGGTTTTGATGAGCGTTTTTATTCAGCTCCCAGGGAGCGGAGAGCAGCAGAACAACTTGTTTTATTGACGGAAGAGAGAAATCTGCTGCTGCTTTCTTTCCAGTATTCCTAGTCTCACTTTTTCCTCAACACATATTTTCAGTTTGCAGAAACACTTCACTTTAAAACCAGTTCGAGAGTAGAATAGGGTTGAAGAGAAAGAAAGAGGGCTGGAGAAAAGGTATATGATGATTGGGTTGACATTGAAGAAAAGCTGGGGTTAAGACGGCGAAAACAAGTTTATTTTTGTCTCGTCTGCATGCAGACCTTTCAGCTCCTCAAACTTTCAATCTTTCCAGTTGCGATCCCCATGCGTGTACTTGACAGACAAGAGACAAGATGCATGGAATACCAAGTGGCTCTGCATGTTCATTTTAGCACACAACGTATAACTGCATATATGCACACACACGCACACACACACACACACACACACACTTACACCCAGACACACACACTACGTGCATAAGCAAATCACCCACAAGCACTTACGTGCAATCACACACTTACACGCACATACATCCTGATTCCATTGCCCAACTGCTTGTCACTCACACACACACACACACACACACACACACACACACACACACACACACACACACACACACACACACACACACACACACACACACACACACACACATTAACATTCCAGCTCACACATACCTTCCCTCTCAAATAATCACTTGAATGCACAAACATACATACATTCACACATAAACAGATGCAAATTCCCCTTCAATCTCACAAAGGCATACAGATATCACAAATGAGGGGAAAAAAAGCATTCTTATAGATACACAGAAATGCACGTTTTTAAGCCCTTGCAATGAGGGACGCAGAGCTGCTGACGCGTTACTGTACTGGATGTTCAAACACATCCACACAAACAGAGACACACATTGTGCTAAATGATTTGTTTCCTCCTCCTCTCGGATGCTTATGAATAATACAAGTCTCTCAGGGGAACTTTTTGCTTCACATAAATAAGAATTTAGATAGAAATTGCATTATTAATCTGTGGCTTCTGGCTTTGCTTTTCCTGTAAAGAATTCACAAAGTGTTGCAAGTTTGCATCCTTGCATAAATTGAGACCTAAAGGGTCAATGCGTTATGAAGAAGTGGATCTCCATGTTTGGGAGAGGAGCCAGAGGTGGGTTGCATTTACTCATTTTAGGGAAACTGGCCATTTCTGCTACAAAAAATGTTATGGTGTTAACTTCTAACTCTGACACAAGCCGATGGGTTACTGGGTTACACTTGGTGGACTTAGGCTAAAATACACCGCAGTCCGCCGGTCAAGGCGTAAAACTGTCACGGTCTTCCATTTGAAATGAGAACCCATCAATATTTTTTTAAACTGTAAAATGTCAGTTCATATCTTGGTCACAGCTCTTCAAAAAGGTCCATGGCCAGAAGCTAACCAAACGGGTAGCTTAAATCAAGCAATCTGATTGGTCCGTATAGCCATGATCTATTAACCATGTACAATGGCTATGCCGTCTAATTCCTTTGTACAACAAATATTACGTCACATCTGAGAAAAAAAGAGACTAAGAAAGTGATAGCTGATGCCCGGAGGGAAGCCGTTCATCTGCACACACTGCCATGACACAGAGCTGGTTTAAAAACAGTACTTTTACCTTGAAAAAAACAGGAGTTGCTGCTCTAGTTGGCTTGTGTTATTCTCTAACTTTGGTGAATCTGAACTAACATTAGCAAAAGGAGTAGCTTATGCTAGCTGCTAGTGTAGGCTAACATTTAGAGCCTGACCAATATAATGCAGGAGACAATTTTAGGCATTTCCCGATCTATCGGTATCGGCGTTTGATAATGACATATAAATGATTCTGATAAAGGAATATAATATTAAAATATAAAAACGGACTGTCAACCATGTTGCATTGGTGTTGCATAGTTTGTCCACCAGAGGGCGCTCTACAACGGCCCTGTTGGCAACTCTCTGATTATTTTTTTTGTTAATTTGTTTTTGTTCAAAGGACTCTAAGTTTCATATCGCAATTTTGTATTTTATAAATGTTATGTATTAGAACTTTAATCTATTTTCATAAATAATGACAAAAAACTAATGTTAGGGAAATCTGTTTATATTTTGTAACACGTTTCTTGATTTTATTGGTATTGGCCTTAAAAATCCTTTATTGGTCGCTATTTTATATGGAATGGAACTAACTCTTGTATTGTCATTCAACAACACCCTTTATATATATTTTGTTATTATTATTATTTATTTTTATTTATCAAAAAACTTCAAATCAAATACTGGTACCAGTATCAGCCTTACTAAAAAACAACTTAATTTAGTCCACCTACTCTCACATCTTCACTTTAGTTTAACATTTTCTCTCATTTAGGTTTTATGACAGGCAGCGTTCATATAATTAAACAGCCATTTCAGCCATATTTTAGTTTATTTGGATTTTTGACACACAAGATCTAGTACTCCCATTTGGTTGATTTTGTCATTTCAACACTAGTGGCTGTTACAAAGTGTATCATTTAGTGAGGTCAGTGACCCAGTTCAACTGCACTTCAGTGTAGTTCATTTTCTTTCTTTCTTATTTCCTCACACACTTTCCTTCACTGTGAATCCCATCTAATGTTTCCCTCTGAATGAGATCAGATGCTCCTCTCCAGGTACAGCACATGCCTGCATGGCCTTGGCCCTCAGAGAAGGAGACCATCTCCATTTATATGTCTCACGTGTGTGCTGCCACAGTTTTACGACTGACTGTCCCATTCAACCATAAAACTATACTGCCTTCATATCTGTTGAAACACACATGTACTCAAACACTGAAAGAGACGCACGCTGGCTACACATATCAACGTGGGACTTCCTATAGCTGCATCTGACGCACAATGAATGTAATAAAGTTCACAACACCATGAAGAAGGAAAAGGAGCTGCACAAAATCATTTTTCTTTCTTTGCTGCATGTTTTTAGCCCTTTATACACGTTTGAGTTTTTCACCTTTATTCTGATGCGTTTTTAGGAACAAAAGCCTGATTCGAAGATATGTGAAACAGACAAAAGAGTGGCTATCTCTCACCATGACATTTTAGTGGAAAAGCTGGAATTAAAGACTAAAACCACTGGGAGATAAAACTTTATCTGTCTAACGTAGATGGCTGGAGTCTCATCCCCTTTTGCTCAACTCTAGAAGGCATTTTTAGTAGAGAAAGACCGAAGACATGTGGATCTTGTAACCGTCACTTTCATTGAATTAGCTTTACAGTATTGACAATAAAAAAAAAAAAACGTAATCAATGTTAAAGGTGCGCTATGCCGTTTTGGCCATTTCTGTTTTTTTTTTTGCTTTTTGCTCACAGGTTTCTCTATAGAGCTCCCCCTACAGCTTCGGAATAGATATTTAGGTACACTTGTGTCTGACTCCTTGCTCGATCAATCTGTCGGCTCCTCTTTCTCTGTTCCTCCGACAAGGCTTTCCTAAGTTTCTGTTTATTTTTTGACCGGCTCAGCCATGACCATATTGTGAAAACTCGGAACTCCATCGCCACCTTGTTAGCCGGTTCCGGAAGGGGCGAATGCGTGCAGTGTCGTGAAGCAATTCGTTACGTTGCGAGACCTGATATCATGCGATACTTCCTGACTCTGAGTCTGGCAACTCGCTGGACCAAAGTTGCGAGGGGGGGTTTCCGTTAACAGGCGCTAGGGGGGAGCGAGACGACCACCATTCAACTCCATTCAACTCAACTAAAATCTTGTATCCATTCCAATTACTCAGAAGCTGTTAAGGTAAATTAAGCTAAAACAAAAACCTGCATAGTTCCCTTTTAAAGCTTCTTTACATGAGATTTTGAAGATTAATATATAGAGTTTTTATTAATCCTTTTATTTAACAAGGAATATACTCTTACAAGAGTGTCCTGGCCAAGACAGGCAGCAGCACATTTAACAGAGTTTTAGATGTAAAACATAAATTACAGGGTCATAAAATATCTAAATATTTACTAGTGTTAGAAGTTATCTACAGTACATCAGGGATTAAACAGATCAATCAGACGAAAACATTTACAGCCAGATGTGCCTGCCTTCATGTCTTTAAAATGACTTTATTAGCATCTAATGAACCAACCTCATGAAGGTTCAGGTACATTTGCAGACACACACACACACACACACACACACACCTTAACATTCCAGCTAAGGATAACAGGATGGATAACAGGAAAAATAGTGCGTTCCTTTTACCTCAGAACTCGGAAGCCAATGGATAGAATATGGACAGCTCTGCATGTACGACTGATTTAGTGAGACACAAAAAATACAGAAGTGCTTATAACTGTTTGTTACTACAGCTTTCATGATACACAGAGCAGCCGTCTTTGACTGAGCTCTGAGCTCGGAAATTTAACTTTGGCCGATGGCCATGATGTCTCTCTGTCACGGGTGGGCCAAATTCTCTGGGCGGGCAAAGCAGAGAAAGGGGAAGTAATCATGCCCCTTAAAAGGTCATAAGGTCATCTGAGCTTTCATTTTCTCAAAGGCAGAGCAGGATACCCAGGGCTGGGTTTACACCTATCACCATTTGTAGCTACTGGGGGACCATAGGCAGGCTGGGGGAACGCATATGATTATTAAAAAAACATAAAAAATAAACAATATACATATATATAAATGTGTATACTGTATATATACACACACACTTTATATATACAGACGTACATACAGTATTTATGTATGTTTACATATATATAAAAGTATAAATGAATGTAAATGTACATGAATATATGTACATGTATGTAAATGAGTGTGTGTACTATATATATATGTAT
>NC_048413.1:25912672-25919936 GCF_013103735.1 Etheostoma cragini | reverse complement strand
CTCTCAGACAGTAGTGTGCCTTATTAAGAGACACAAAGCCCTCGGCAGGTGCTCCCTCCCTGGCTTTGTCGCTCGTGCACTCTGCTGTTTATTTGTTCAACTCATAGAGAAGTCCCCTCTCTCTTAACCCTCGGGGGGGACAAAGAGCAGACGCACAAAGACAAGACTGCCCCTGCATCCTGGCAGAAACAAAGCCACGCTACACAGAGCAGGGATGGCATGGCATGGAATGGCAGGTGTT
The DNA here is from genome assembly GCF_013103735.1 of Etheostoma cragini. Lineage (NCBI taxonomy): Eukaryota > Metazoa > Chordata > Actinopteri > Perciformes > Percidae > Etheostoma > Etheostoma cragini. Next base: position 25,919,695 of record NC_048413.1, on the reverse strand, counting down.
CCACGGACGGGAAAACTGGAAGCCAACTTTTCTGTCCTTTCTATCTTCCTCTCTAAGTCCAAGGACTGAGGCAGTCTGCACCGAGGTGTAACCATTAACTAGAACACAGGAAAGGCATCAAAAAAAGTGCAAGGGCGTAAAGCTCTGGCTTTTGGCACTTGCCAGGGTGGGAGGAGAAACGTTTTTATGATCTGGTACCTGCACTTTAATTGTTAAATTGCTAAAACTGAAATTTTAAGAGTTAAGTGAAAGATATAATCTTAAAGGGAAATTCAAAAACTTACCTAAAACACAACAACAACTTACAAATTTAAAGTCTGTGTACTCAACATCAGAACATTAACAGCCATTGAGTTTTTAAGATATAGTTGACTAATGACGCCCCGATCAGAGAATGAAGTCACACTGCCTCTGCGTGTGTTGTGATCTTGATCTGTGAGCTGTTTTCCATCCGTGCGTACGTGTTTGTGCATGTTAGTGCATGCTAGTGCATGTAAGTGCATGTTAGTGCATGCTAGTGCCAGTTACTGCATGTAAGTTTATGTTAGTGCATGTTTGTGCATGTTAGTGCATGCTAGTGCCAGTTACTGCATGTAAGTTTTTGTTAGTGCATGTTAGTGCATGTTTGTGCATGTTAGTGCATGCTAGTGCATGCTAGAGTCAGTTAGTGCATGCTAGTGCCAGTTAGTGCATGTAAGTTCATGTTAGTGGAGGTAAGTGCCTGTGGCCGGAGGCATTTTACATATTGGGGAGCAGTCTGTGAGAACCGTGTGGTGGCAAGCATAGCCTGCTGTTTTTTTTCAGTAATTCGTGTACAGTCCCATTTAAGTATAAAATCTATTTATCAAATTTCTCATAATTAAAAGTACTTTTGAATTTAAAAGTGCTCCAGAGATGGCTTACGTTGGTGAAGAGTATGTCTACAGTACAGAGACAGCAGTTAGTGGTTGTACTAAATATCATTGTACTTCTAGCATCTATTTATTTATTTCAAGAATAAACCTGGAATTGATTTTTCTTGCAATCAATTTCTATTTATTTTTATCGTCTGCACTCATCCGTGTGTTACTAAATTTTCCTTTTAATATGATTTTCTTTTTCTGCCTCAGTTTGGTTTACTTTTTGGTTTTAATGTCCTCTGAATTCCCCCATCGAGTCCCTTGTTTGAGGATGTTTGTGCAGAATAATGTACAGAGTTTTGACATTAGATACTTTCCCGCCATTCCTCTACTGAAGCCTCTATATGTGGACGTACCGGCTGGATTTTGTTACTTCACAACATTTTTTAACCTGACAATATTTCCATATTCATAAATTTTGGATTTTTCATTGAACTAGCTGTAATTTTAGGCCTTTTTTATCAAGGTAATTGACCTTTTTGTGGAAAAAACAGACACAAATAGTGTCAGTTATAGAGTTGTTTTAAATACCCTACATATGTCTGGAGGGGATATTTAATCTCTAGTCAGTCAAATTAATAATTATAATAATTATATACAATCCCCAAGCTATACTGTATTAGATAATGCCACAGGAGTTGTTTACAATAAAAAAAATTCTAACTATGTTTTAACTAACTACAGCAAAACAAATGAAGTGTTTCTTGTTTTGTTTTTAAATAAAATAAAATGAGGTACATCCTTTTCGACTACTGCATCCTGATTGACTACGGCAGCTCTGAGCAGACATGTTATTACCAGTGGGATCATTTGGGATTACTCCTAACTTGTATATCTACATGAGTTGCTTATTGTTCACTTTGAGCAAACTACTTTTACAACAACCGCAGATTGCAATTGTATTTAATCTTGTAACCATAGCATGACCATAAAGTGTCGGTTTTACTAGGTGACCAGCGCTTCTTTGACCTTGTTTGAACTGTAGAAGTTGTTTTGTTACGAATACCATTCAGCTAATTAGAGAGTTTGATCGCTTGTGATTTAACATGTGGACCAGAATGATATTCCTGGCATTAGTGCCTTGGCAATATGGACCAATACATCCAGGATCAATACTTTGTCAATATTTGTTTTTCTGGCCCTGTGTGTGTGTGTGTGTGTGTGTGTGTGTGTGTGTGTGTGCGTCTGTTTGTATGTGGAGAGAGGGCTGCTTGCCAGCTGTGCAATCTGTTCAGTAATCTCAGGTCTGGTCTGTACACACACTCTACAATCTGCTCCGGTAAAACTGGCCCTACCCACCCGCACACACAAACACACACGCACACATGCACAAGATAGCCGTGGATCAGATACACACACTCATGTATTTGTATAAGAACCATTGATTGAATACATTCATCCCTGTAGGGTTTCAACCTTTACCATGAATACCAGTCTAAGCCTTAAAGTTAACTTAAAAAATGAAGATTGGACCAATTGACCTTCCCTTTCCAAAATGTCAGCCCTAGGTTTTGAAAGTACAATCTTTGTTTTAGATTAGAGGTGAAAGAACAGAAAAACACACGTTTTAAATTAAAGTTCACTGCAACTATGCAGCCTCTTCCCCACAAACCTGAAATCCATCAACATTATTTCTTCACGGCTCCTTGATGTGAGTGTGTCTCTCTCTAAGTATACCTCAAGAATATTAAAACCACTGCTCGCCACGCACTGCTACTTCCCAGCAGCTAACCCACTCTCTTTCTGATTCACAATAACCCTTATCAGCCCAATTTCCTTTCTCTCTTCCTTTGCCCATTTTAACACGACGCCCTGTTTGTTGTTTAAATGGAAGGGAGAGAAAATTGGCCACTTTTGCCGTTCAGAAACTCCCGCAGCTGTCGGTAATCGCTGTGTGTGTGTCTGGATGTGTGTGTGTGTGCCGTGGTAATGTGCAGTTACCACAGTAGGGGTGTGTGGGGCGGGGGCTTGGAGAAAGGGGTCATGGCGTTCGGCGGAGAAAGCACTATTAAGAGAAAATGATAGGCCTGTCCCTGAAACTCCATTATACACCAAACACTTGAAAGACTGGACCGGCTTCATTACAGGGCAACATGAATCATGCAGCACTCTCTCTCCCACTCTCTCTCTCTCTCGCTCTCTCTCGCTCTCTCTCTCTCTCTGTCTGTATCCCACTCTCTTTCCCAGCAGAGCCTTCTGTTTAAACTGGATGATCGCCAGGAAAGAGGGATGGAGCGAGGGAGGGAGCAGAGTAAAGAGGAGCATAAGAGGCTTCAACATTGCCTAGGGCCAAGCCTGTTTGCCTAAGGTCTGACAAACAGGTGGAGAGGAGAGGAAGAGAAGGGAGGAGAGGAATAGAGAAGAGAAGAGAGGGGAAGACAGGAGAGGAGTAAAGAACAGATAAACTGAGCGGAGTTAAAAAAAAGAGGGGAGAGGAGCAGAAAAGAGAGGATAAGAGAGGACAGGACAAGAGAAGAGAGGAGTGGGGGAGACAGGAGGAGAAGAGATGGAAATAAGAGAAGAGAAAAGAGGAGTAGAAGGAATGAAATGGGAGAGAGGAGGTAAATAGAGGGGAGAAGAGGAGGGGAGTGACTTACTGGGACATGCTGTAGTCTGCGGAAGTGTGACTTCATGTGATTGTGTGTGTGTGTGTGTGTGTGTGTGTGTGTGTGTGTGTGTGTGTGCGTGCGCGCCCGTGCCCCCCTACCTACCCATACGCCTGCTTTTCTGTCTTTGTTCGTCTGTGTGATTGTACACACTTGTGTGAAGACAGCCTGTTAGCATTTGTGTACGTTGGTAATGAACATTTGTGAAGTGCAAGTGTGTGTGTCTGTGAAGTGTGAAGTGTGCATGTGTCCCTAAAGGAGCATGTGTTTTTATTTGTGTGTGTGTGTGTGTGTGTGTGTGTGTGTGTTTGTGTGTGTGTGTGTGTGTGTGTGTGTGTGTGTGTAAGCGTGTCGCAGCATGCTGCCAGAGGGCCGGGGCAGCAAACCAGACCCAGGGCACAGCATGACACTGCTGCCCCGATCTGTGTTGTGAGTGCCTCAATTACCCATCAGCCTGACAAAGACAGGGACAGATGATTCCTTATTTCTTGGGTCTTTTATCACATGCGAACCAATGTTTCCCAAAACCTTCACTCATTTTTGAATGTGCACTTGTGTTATCTTATCTGCTATTTCACAGGCTCTTAAATCCAAACTACCTATTACTATCCTCCGTAAACCTTCTATCTCCAGTTCTCTTTTCATATTTCCTGTCACACTGATACAAAACAACATTCTGTGGATTCATTAAAGCTTTTCCACTTTGTCTCCAGCTCAAAACAGACCAACCTGCCAACTCAAAACAGACCAACCTGCCAACTCAAAACAGACCAACCCAGGAAGGATTTAATGTTAATATTTCCAGCAGTAGTAAAAAAATACATTATTTGGAAGAAGTAGGGGAAGAACTGGGTAGTGTGCGTGTGCAGTGATTTCCTGTTGTCTAACAGGCAGAAAAAAAACAATACAAAGCAATGGGTTTTTCCCCCGCTTACAAACCACTGCACAGGCAGCAAAGGACAGGAAGTTCATCGCCACAATGTCACCACGCTCTTACTCCCAACTGGTCACATGCAGACGCTTGGTCAGGACCCTTTGGTGTCACCCTTTGGTGACCCTTTGGTGTCACTTTTCCGTATGCAGGGTAGGGTTTGGTTTAGGAAAAAAGATTGTGGGTTGGGTTGGAGGTACCTTTGTAACGTAACTTACGTACTAATTTAACTTAAGTACGTTACTTAAGTAAGTTCGCCTACATAAGTTAAAACAAGTCAATAGAGCCCAATATTAGGCATTTCCCCATATATCATTTAAAATGGACGATTACATTTTTTTTTAAACATTCCTTCATCAGAATCATTTATAATGACAAATAAATGATTCTGATGAATGAATATTTAAAAAATAAAAACGGACTGTCAACCATGTTGCATTGGCGTTGCATAGTTTGTCCACCAGAGGTCGCTTTACAACGTCCCTGTTGGCAACACAGGTTATTTGTTTTTATTAATGTGTTTTTGTTTAGAGGACTTTAAGTTTCATATCTTAGGTTTGTATTTTTTATATATTTTTATTTATTAGAACTTTAATATATTTTGATGTTCTTCTGTTCTATTGTGACAATAAAACATAGATACTATGTTAAATACAATAGAACTCATAAATAACTAAAAATAATAACTAATGTTAGGGAAATCTGTTTATTTTTTGTAACGAGTTTCTGGATTTAAAAATTAAATACATATACATATCTCGGCTGTTATATATCAGCATATTGGATTTTGAAATAATCAAATATTTGTATCGGTATCGGCCTTAAAAATCCTTTATCGGTCGGGCTCTACAAGTCAACATTGACTTTTGGTTTCACATGGGATATGAACAGCGGTGTCCTGGGTAAAAGTCTTGTGTTGGTTTGACTAAGCAATGTCATCTCACTACTTTTTTTGTCTTAATTTAGCTGCGGATGGTTTCATACTGGAGTTAGTTGACAGCTTGGTGCGTCTCATACAAATGCTGAGGGCCACTGACCAAGCTAATGTATTTGAACTGTTTGACAATGGTAGATTACTTATAAAGGGACATTGTCAGTATACTTAAGAAACTCAAGTCAACTTCCATGGAGTTTGCCTTGACTAAGGGAGGGGGGAGGGCTGGACTACAGAAAAGAAACTAAAAATACAGAAACGTGTCTGAATGCACAGACGTCCCACTCAAGCAAAGTTAGCATTAAAGGATCTTTGGCCTCTGGTAGCGCTATGGAACAGTGTGTTCATGGGTGGATTCTTGTTTTCTTTTACCCGTGCACGGGACACACACACACGCAAGCATGGGTGATTAGATACACATTCCTACCAATGGTGTCACACTAGTCCACTGGTCAACGGGTGGCAGTAATGCACCGAGAAACGCAGCTATGTGCCGGCAAAGGAAGGGAAGAAGAAGACTGCAAGCTAGTGTGCAAACAATGATGGATTTAACCCCTGTGTTGTCCTGGGGTCAAATTTGTGTCATTTCCAAGTTTTTTTAAATATCAGAAATACGGGAGGTTGAAGATGTCGAACAAGGCGACAAAATATTAGGGAAAAACATGTAAAAAATCTTGGAAAAAGAGACAAAAACTGTGAAAAAAAACACTGGAAGTTAGCATCAAAAACTTTGAAAAAAATGGCAAACATTTTCAAATTAAAAATTAAAAATCACCAACAATTTTAAAATTAAAAATCAACAAAAAAGATAAAGTCATTGGGGGAAAAAATGTTGAAAAATTTAAAGTCATACTTTTTTTTTAAAGCAACAAATCCGTGAGATAGGGACAACAACTCAAGGATACACACAGTGTGATTTGGTGAGTAACACAACATAACATCTGGTTCCTGCTTCTCAAATGTAAGAATTTTTCACAATTTTATGAGATTTCGTAGACAGAGTAATTTATCGATAATGATAAACGAATTGTTAGTTGCAGCCCTAGCTGTGTGTGTTCAATCAAATCTGCCAAATGTTATTTGATATATTAGAGAATAATAGGAGCGTGTAGATAGTATAATTAAAAAGTACCTTTCTTACTGTTGAAATAGTGACAAGATTAAACTTGCCTCTGACACTTTTTGTTTAAGTTTTAACTTGTATTCGTAGATCTCAGTTTCACTTTGCAGAAGGCAGCCCCATGTTCCAGTCATCGCTCCAGATAGCGTGGCTCCTCACAAATCCACGACATGAGGCCGGAAAACTGTGACATGAAGTTATCGTTGGCTTAATTCTGTCTTACATGTTCCATGGCAAGACTTCAAAGTCTTATCCAAACAGTTCTGAGCTTCTCTCAGTCTAATGGGAAATGTTGTACCATAGTAGAGTAAACCGCTTTTTGTCCTCTAATTGTTTTTGTTTTTTTACTTTGACTTGACATGGACAGTATTTTTTAAAGGAACTTTGAAGCTGTCGGAGTAACAAAAATACAATTATTTAAAAAAAAGACAATAAATTAGTGATTGTTTGTGTGTGTAAATGTGCTGTATTTATATAGCGCTTTTCCAGTCTTAACGACTACTCAAAGCGCTTTTACATCTACAGGAAACATT
>NC_048413.1:25910539-25912572 GCF_013103735.1 Etheostoma cragini | reverse complement strand
GTGTGTGTGTGTGGGTGGGTGGGTGGGTGGGTGTGAGAGACCCTCCATCAACAAGAACAAAGCATGGAGAAAACATTTTGAAAGCTCAGACAACATAACTAATGAGTCTCAGGTATACTGTATGTGCACACTGACAATGAACATGCATGTATGGCTCGCTATGTCCACATTATGCTTGTTTTTGTTGTTGTCCCCATCACTTTATAGTCCCCTTTTTCCTCTTTCCCACCCATCACCATGGATGTAAACGAGGCGCTGCCATTAGGACAAGATGGCTTGATGCAGACAGACATGCCTACATACCACACAGTCACTTAGAAACAGCCGAGGAGACGGTGCATGCATCATTCACAAGAATGGAATGAGTTACATTTTTCAGATACTTGAGAGGGAATGGACGCAGCTCGCTGCACCTGGAGAGTTTTCAACTTTCTATTTATTTATGTTTTTAATCTCACCGTGGAACTGAAGTATCTCAATGAAGGATGTGCTGTTTTATGTGCTGTTTTATTACTCTTAAAACAGTTGTGTGTGTGTGTGTGTCTGTGTGTGAGCGAGTAAGACACGTGCAATGCATGAGGCAGGAGAAAAAGATAAAAGATGACAGCATCGGTGAGCTATCTTTGAGTTGGATTAGTTGGTTTCTATGGATACCATCAATGTGATAACGTACAGCTCTTGACACACACACTCCTTTAGATTCTGACCTTCTTCAGTCCCTCCTTCACTACCATAACATCACTCACCCTCGGCCCACTGCGAGCCTCCCCCCAGCAGCATAATGACATTTGCATACAGATGTCTCACTTGTGCTGATAATGCATAAGTGTGTGCGTGTGTGTGCGTGTGTGTGTGTGTGTGTGCGTGTGTGTGTGTGTAGGCTGCAACTGTAGTCAGCTGACATCTGAGTACAGGTTAGGGCTTGAAGGCAAACCAGCACGCGCACCCGTGTGAAAAAGAAAATCCTCATTATGATCATTATCACCACCACTGTGATCAGAAGTACAACACATACTTTGGCCTGGAAAAAATAACACACACAGGCAGAAATGTGAGCACTCTGCAAAGTGAAATGTCGGAGGAGGAAGAAAGGATGGAATTGAGAAGAAGAAAAAAGGCTCCTTCTAGTTTGCTGGAACAACTGTGCCTGGCAGTAAAAAGGGGGTTGAGTTGAACTTGTCAGGGCCCCGTTCCAAATCTGTGGCCCTGCCCCCACCCTTCCTATTTTCACTTCTTCTTCTTCTTCTTCTTCTTCTTCTTCTTGTAGCGTTTTCTTCTCTTGCCTCACGAAACAAGCCACCTACACTTTAGGACATCTGCTAAGCTGATTTTCTGGAGCTTAGCAGCACCACAGTGGTATCAAAGAGATTAGGTGAAACAACATCCAACTCTGGCTTTGTGCTGTGTTTCAATAATGCAGCGCTGTGCGCATGTGTTTGTGCCTCCAGTGCGTGCTTGCCTGGGCACAGGGTTGCTGTGTATGTGCGTGGGTGTGTGTATTATGCTCAGTGTTACAGTGCCATAAGTCATAGAGCTGGTGTAATACAGTTGGATCTGGAGTGTGAGCGCTTCTTTGCGTGCAAGGATTCAGAAAGCGTAGCCAAAGAGCTGCTTCAGAGGATCTCTAAGTCTTTGTTTTCTGGCCAAGATCCATTATCACTGGAGAAAAATAATTTCAAGAAAATAAACTGTCGTTTGGCGCTGCTGGAAATCCACTTAATGTTGGAGTTGTGTTTGCCATGTGAGGCCTAACAGTCATATATTTGCACGTAATGTGCATTTATTCTGTTTTTCTCAACAGAGCACACGTTTGTTTTTATTCTGCCATACATTTGGTAATGAAAGGGTGCTTTATGAAGCGCACTGCCTATATCTGAGTGCATTATGCATGCATGATGGCGAACGCTTAGTAACTATCCACACACTTAATTAAGTAGTGAAATGTAATAATGTCATTTATCCCTCTGGGTTTAGGGTTTGAATAATTGCTGCAGAGTCAGCCTACTGCACATTATATATATATATATATATAT
>NC_048413.1:25908851-25910439 GCF_013103735.1 Etheostoma cragini | reverse complement strand
GTGTGTGTGTGTGTGTGTGTGTGTGTGTGTGTGTGTGTGTGTGTGAGTGTGTGTGTGTGAGTGTGCACGCCTGTTACAAATTCACAACTCCCACAAAAAGAGAGAGGAAGGAGAAGTGGCAGGGTAGAGGCAGGCGGTATCACGTTAAAACCGCCAAAGTTGATTATATTAAAGAAGAGGTTTAATCTTTTTCAAGTGAACATCATCAGTGCAAAAACACATTCACAAGTTTACCCTTAACATGAGGCCTCATCAGTCTGAGTTTGCCGGATTAAGTAGAAATCTTCCAGTCCTTTCCCTCTTTGTGTTTCGCTGCAGCTCAGCAAGAAAAAATAATCAGAAAGTGTCAGGGGAAAACAGAATTATGGGATTTGGGACAAAGAAATCTGTAACTCTGGAAGTAGAGCAACGATTAGTTGATTTCTCAGTCAAAAGATAAATAATCCCATAACTATTTTGGTATTAATTCATTGTTTAAGACAAAACTTGTGAAATAAATGCCATACATTCACTGGTTCCAGCTTATCTTTATCCTGTCTTTGTATACTACATATCTTTAGGTGTTGGACAAAACATTTTTACATGTCACCTTGGAATTTTGAGGTTTTAGGGGCATTTTTCATGATTTCTTGACAGTGTGGACTATAACTGCACTATTGTGCAGTAAAGCATGTGACTGTTGTTTTAAGACATGCTTACCGATCCTTTAACAAATGAAATGTTCGATGGATGTTCAAATGAACTACAAAGATTGATCTCTAAAAGCTCCCTTCCCTATAGAGATGTAGGTGGCGTGCTGACTGTAGCTGTGTGTAATCGGAGCTGACAGATATGGGTATGATCATGCTGCATGGATGTTAGAGAGAAAGAGAGAGCGAGGTTGGGGGGGTGTGAACGTGGGAGAAGAAGGGGGGGGGACGGAGGGCAATAAAGCCATCGTGTTATGAACCTGATTGTTATCACGAGACTGGGAGCAGGACTCTGATGTCAAATGTCCGTCTGTGTTTCAGCCTAGGATGTGCAAGTGTGTGTCTAAGTTCTTCTCTTTTTCTTCACACACACACACATATCCCCAGATCAAGACTTTCTCCCCAGATTATACACACCCTCCTTCTTTTTGTGTTACTTCAAACACAAATCTGCACATTTATCAAAGGGAATAACTTTTTCCTTTCCAGCGAGGCGGTGACCCTTTTGTCTCTCCACCAGCTCGGTTGAAAGTTGTTTCTATCCCAGATGCAGATGATGAATAATGATAATGAAAGCGTAGGAGTGAACATTTAAGAGGACTTTAGCATAATGATGAAGATGAAGACGGAGTGAAATTTCCATTAATTAGCTCACATAGGTCATTTTCTCAACAAGGTCCTGTTTACTGCTCTTCAGTGTGTTTGTGTGTCTGTGTGGGTGTGTGTGTCTGTGTGTGTATATAAATATATATGTATGTATGTGCGTGTGTGTATTTGTTTAAACTTAATTGTCACCATCATCTCCAGGACAGCTGGAGGCTATGTCAGAGTTCAGCTGCTTGTTATACACAGCAGATAATAAGAGGAAAGGGGGTGGTGGGGGGGGGGGGGGGGGGGGG
>NC_048413.1:25902233-25908685 GCF_013103735.1 Etheostoma cragini | reverse complement strand
GGTGAATAGTGAAGTTAATAGGCTAATGAGAGCACCGGGCTCAGTAGGAATACAAGAGGCTGTCTGGCACCCTCAGATAAAATACTCGCTGTGGCATTAGTGGAGACCCAGCAGTCCTCCTTAACACCAACACCTTCTTTGTCCACTAAATTTGGCCGATTAAATATGCAGTAGATTTATTGTGTGTGTGTGTGTGAGAGAGATATTCCCTCTCGATTTTTTTTGTGTGGTGATGGGCTGTGAAGGGACGGGGAGAGATTTGCTTACTTGGAAAACTTGGACATTTATATTCTTAAGAGCACTGTTTTAACGGCTTAATATTCCGAATAAGGTCAGCAGTGTTCACTGGATAATAAGAATAATGTGTAGAAATGTTGATATGATGTGTTTCAAATTAAAAAAAGGTTTGTTGGATTTAGTTTAACTGGGTTTAGCAGTACACTAACACAGATTCAGTTGAGTTACAGTGTAGAGGCATAAAACAGTTGGGTTGGGAACCAGAGGGTCGCTGGTTCAAGACCCCATACGGACCAAAGTATGGTGGTGGACTGGTAGCTGGAAAGGTGCCAGTTCAGGTCCCGGGCACTTCCAAGCTGCTCTTGAGCAAGGCACCGAATCCCCAACTGCTCAGGACCCCTTTCCATAGGCAGCCCCCCCCCCCACTTCTCCATTTAGTGCATGTGTGTGTAGTTCAGGCCTGTGTGTAATGTGTGTAATAACAACAGAGTTAATACATTGTAATTTTCCCTTGCAGGATTAATAAAGTATACATTGTTTTTGTTTTTAGGGTTAGGGTTAGTTGTAACAATCAGGCTTAAGTAAGTGGGTTAAGTTGATTTTGTTTATTTCTTTCCATTTAGTTTAATTTAGTGACAACAATTTGTGCTCATTTAGTTACATTTGATTATGTTCATTTAGGTGAGTTTATTAGCACACAGCTATTGGAGCTTATAATAAAGGATCAAGGATGTTGTGTGGAGATAACTTAACCCTTGCAATGACCTCCTGAGTCAAAAACGGACAAGAATTTGACATTTTTTCACCAACACCACCTTACTACCACTAGTTTTACACTACATTTTGGAATTCATGTTCAATAACCCTCCTTTATATAGAATTATACCTAACATTTAAGTCAAAAAAGCAGAAATGATGAATTATTTTGACTAATAGTTAGTCAAGTTAAGATCAGAGGAACGTACAGATGAGTTTAGTCAGGAAAGAAGGGGATCAATTGTATTTGCAAAGAGCGTTGTAAGGAATCCAATCAATTGTGTTGTGGTAATTTGGTTAAAAAGAAACTCATATTTCAGATATAGACATTTTTTTAAAGGGGTCAAATTTGACCCGAGGACAACAGGAGGGTTAAATTGAGTTTAGAGGTATAAAGTGAGTTTAGTTTTGATTATGTTCTTGAATAAGTTCTTGAATAAGTTGGGTAAGTGGCTTTTGAATAGTTTCTTTCAGTTTGTTTAACTTGAGTTCTAATAATTTGTGCTTATGGTTTCGGGTTAACTAGTATCGTTACTATTTCAGATCAGTTGTATGTTGTCTAGTGATGACAATTTGAGCTTTTGGAAGTGGTTTATTTTGTTCTGATTGGTTTTATTTCTTTCCTTAGTTTAGTCAAATATGTATTCAAGCTTACAATAAGGAACGCAGTGAGTTTAGTTCGGTTGGACACAATTATTCCAACATTCACTCATACAAAGGGTCTAGGAGGTTAAGTTGGGTTTAACCTAGTTTAGTAGCTACAATTATGCTTCATAATACAGTTTAGTTGAGTTATCGTTATTTTACTTCATAGTTCGGTTTAGTTTACTGTGACAATTCAGGCTTGATTAAAAAAAAAAGTTTTTTTTACTGTAATCTAGTTTTGTTTTAGTCTTGTTGTAATTTATTTTAGTAGCACACTAATTCAACTTTTCAAGCATACAATAATGGGTGGAAAATTTGTGTTTTATGTAGATTAGTTCAGTTTAATAACTGAATTATTATGAATTCTTCTTACATAGGAAACTTTAGTTTAGTAGCACCCATGTATTCAGCTAGGTAGGCCTGGGATAACGGATCATTGAAGTTTAGTTAAGTTTAATAGCAACAGTTTGGGCTCATAATATGTCAATGTGGGTAAAGTGAATTTTCTTTTGTTTCTTTTAGTTTAGTAGCAAATGTGTTTTTCAAGCCTATAGTGATTTTAAGATTAGTTACCCTTGATTCCAATTAGTTTATCGTTATTTAAATAAGTTAATTTTAATAGCACACTATTAGTCAGTTTTTTAAACATATAGTAAAGTTAAGGGTCTAGCAAGTCGCATTGGTTTGAGTTGAGTTAGTTTCACTTTAATGCCAGTTTTATAAATGTACATTTATATATTTTATTTTAATTATTTATTATTTTACACCTTTGATTTGGTAATATGCAGCTCCCTTGAACAGACAGTAGAGATGAAATGAAGAAAGCAGTAGAATGTGTTGAGGTTACTTTAACCCCTATTAGATGTTGGAGAGAGGGGGGGGGGGGGGAATAAGGGAATAAGGGGTGCAAGCAATGGGAGAGCTCATTATCTGGCAGACCATCTGCTGTTGGGAGGGGGAACTGTCTGTCTGTCCCAGACACAGACACTGTGAGCAGGCCCAGAGTCAGAGTTCCTCTAACTAACTTAGCTGTAGGCCTACATCTGCTCTGTTTGCTCACCTGTGTTGAAAACCTACAGCGTAGACACGCTGATCACAGGAGAGAGCATGTTGTTAACATCAGCCGAGATTTAGACAACAAAAAATGTATAAATGAGTGTCGGGAGAAGATTAAGGTTGGACTGGCAGAATAAAACACCTAATAACAACAAAAAAGTGTTAAAGAAGTATCACTGTGCAGAGTCTTCATAATGTCCCATGTGGTCTTCCATCTGTGGTTTTGTGGACTTTAGTGTCATTTGTTTCGGTTTTGTTGTTGTTTCTTTCTCTGCAGCCCTAATATGTGTGCATTTGTGTCAATATAGGATATTCTTGCTATGGTTCTTTTGGAGTTTGTCCTTGTATATCATGTTCAGGTTTGAGATGAATATGCCCAGATCCAAAAAATTGTGCACATACAAATAAGTTGTATGCCTTTGAGGGAGTTGGGTGTTTGTATAGTTGAAATCAGATTGCCAGGGGGAGCTTAGTGTGAGAAGTTGCAGGGCGCAGCAGATGCTCTTTGTTGCTGTTCACGCTATTGTTGTTGAAAACTGAGACCGGGAGGCATGGGATTGGGTCCAGCTCCCGGCAGCAGGAGGACACAGCGCCTTCCTATTGGCTCCCCCGGAGTGCCAGTCAGCCGCTCGAGCCGCCCAGCAGCCCTCCCCTCCCCGGGGAAGTTGAACTAAAGTTTGAGCAACTTTGTTCGGCAGAAGTTTACTTGTCAGCAGCACTTGGCGGTCACCGAGAGCGCGAGAGAGAGAGAGAGAGAGAGAGAGAGAAAGAGAGAGAGGAGGACCGCAAACATGAAGCTGTGTCGATCTTTTCTAGGTTCGTATCACTCACTTGTTTTGACTTTACATCAGCAACTTAAAGAAGGAGATCTGTGTTTTGGCATGTGCGCGTCTGTTCAGCCTGACATAGTAATACAGTATGTCTAATCGCGCATTAGTCTTACCCGGCCTCCACTATCTAAGTATTTGTAGAACTGCATATGAATAAACACAGTTAGAACTAAGTTATAGGCTGCTAAGTGCCGTTTTTTCGGGAGTCGATATTCAAAATAAAAGCCTTTTAAAGATAGTTTAGCCGTCGCTGTGTTGGATTAAAAGAGGCTTAGAGTTCTGTCTGATCACACCAGCTGTAACTTGTTAAACTTCCCAACCACTTATCGCACACAAACATATCGAAATAAACTCTGAAACGGAACTTCTCCCCAGCTTACAAGAACTGCAACTAAACTTCGATCCCCGTGGTAAAAAAAAGAAAGAAAGAAAAGTGGCCAGACAAAGGACAGTTGGTCCCCTAGGGGACCGTGTGGCCCCGGTACCGTGGGGACAATGCCAAGCTGCGGGCTTATTAAAAACTTTTTTTTGTTGTGTTAGTCTGTCGGCTTGTTCCATCTGTCGAGGGACTAGAGGGGCCTCCCCCGGTCCCAACCTCAGCGCCCAGTCAGCTGCTGCCCCATGTAATATTTATACCGGCTGCCTGCACGGCGACACAATATAGCCACCATACAATATAGTCTGGAGTGACGTGGGCATTTTAAGTGCTGGAGGCCCCTGTGCCATCTGCATCTGCAGACCCACTTTGTTACAAAAGAGGAAAAAGTTTTCCCAGCTGATGTACCGGCTGCTGCTGCGTAATGAGTAGTCCTTCAAAATAAACTGCAACAAAAGTATGCAGAAAGTTTTTTTTTTTTTTTGCAGTTTAGATTAGTTTAAAGTTACTTAGTCCTACTTACTAAAGCTCAAATTTAGAAGGGATTCTGTTTTTCTTTTTTAAGTTTAGTGTAGTACCACACATTTATACAAGTTTATCATGAGAGTTAGTTTAGATTCTTTTAGTTGGGTTTTTATTATCTTAACTTTCTCAGTTGTTCAAACTTAGAACAAAGAAGAAAAAGAAACTCCCAGCTGATGGAACTGCTGCTGGCTAACTACAGAGATTCAATAATTCAATCCTTCAAAAATAAACGCTAAAAATATGATTTAATGAAGTAATTAGTCTAAATCAGGTTTTCATTTGAGTTTTTATTTAGTTTAGGTGTGGCGATTCAGGCCTATACAAGTACATGATTTCTTTATTTCAATTGAGTTTATAGCAATCAATTATTCAAGTGGGATAAATTGTGTTTATTTCAAATGTGTGTTATTCTTATAAGCGTGAGTCTTGAAATAAAGCAATGATTATTCAGATAAGTGGAGAATATAGACAGGAAATAATATAACTTTTCAAAAAGTTCAGACAAAAGCCTTTGTGCCTTCAACAATAGCTTCTGTGAGGTGTACTGCGCAGGCCTGAATGTCTCGGCCTCTGGAGCTGTCCAGAGTCCTGAACACACACACGCGCACACACACACACACACACACACACACACACACACACACACACACACACACACACACACACACACACACAGACAGGAGGAGCTGTCCGTAGTCCTGAAATCTCCCCACAGGAGAAGTTATAGCGTTTTAAAGTATATTACGGTTTTGTGTCCAAACAGGTACTTTCTATCTTTTCTCTAATCTTCAAATATATGTTCCACGTAGGCCTCCGTGCCCCACTGCGGGGCTCACAGCCGCACCGACCTGTAGGCCCCGCTTGCCGCATGGTCCCCTCTGCTGGATCAGGGCCCGGGATTTTTCATATGTTCCATCTCTTTTGTTTATTCGGTTGTTGACGCTGTTGTTGAGTGAATCCTCGTCTCCGCTCCCACAGTCTGAAATCATACTGATGCGGCGTGCACGGCCGGTGATTGATTTCAGCTCCAATGCATAACAATGGGATTGCACAAAAAGAGCCTGCTGCAAAGAGATAAGAATTTAATAGAATTTCTGAAAGCTGAAGGTTGGGCTTTTTGAATATTCCCTGCGTGCGCGGCGTGGAGACAGCAGATAAAGGATGGCATTTGTGGCGACTATTCTCAAATGGCTTGTAATGAATGGTTGTCATTTCCACTAATGGTTTCAAAACAGCAAAGCAGAACCACGGTATGAGCAACATTTGGGAGTGAATCCAAGTTGCACTATTAAGACTGACTGTTTGTTGTTTAGAGCTCACTGACAGTTGGCATTACTCTCAATGAGCCTAACAAACTATCAACAAATCTGGAGCTGACAGTGATCACTCTTAAAACTTCTGCAGGCCTCGAAACAATTTCTCTGCAGCATATTATTATTATTTTTTTTTTAGCGATTATCCAAATTGATATCACACTTCCATCCTCTCAGCTCCTCAGAGCCTGAATCATTTTTCCCTAAAGCTCCCCTGGAGACTTGCCTTTCTGCCTATATGTCGTTAAGACCCAGAGGAGTTATCAGATGCTGTCAATGCAACGCGCATATATAACTCTGCGTTCAACCACTACATCAATTCCCGGTCCGAGAGGAGGAAAAAAAAGCCCTTGAATGAATTATTGGACAGTACCATATTCCAGAATATGTGGGGGTGGGATAATGCATCCGTGTGACATGAAGAACTTAGAGAACGGGTGAAATGTATGAAACATGAGCTCGTTCGGGTGTGTAAGACTGTCTCGGCTGCGTCCTGTGTGGCCAAGATGCGCAAAGACGCTTCCTGATGCTGACTGTTCATGATGTAAGTAATGTTCGGAGAGAGAAGCAGAATGAATGGGCAACTTTATGGATCATATTTCGAAATCCAAGTGCACTGTATGCAGAGACGATGCTGAAATATAATTTCTAGTTGGAAGTTGTCGGGCTGAGTGGTTCAGAAGATCTATGGGTTTGAAGGGGGGGGGGGGGGGG
>NC_048413.1:25891517-25902028 GCF_013103735.1 Etheostoma cragini | reverse complement strand
GGGGGGGGGGGGTACAATGGCTCATGAGGGAAAGGTAAGTCAATATTACGTTTTTTTTTCTCGCTGACAAAGGCAAATGAAGCCATGTTTTTTGCTTACAAACAAGTAACATCTTAACGCGTTGATCCGGAGCTGTGCGCCGGTGCGCTGCGTAGAGGAGAGGAGAGAGGGCCGCCCCGGAGAAACCTTCGCTCGTTCTTATTTATTTATCACATCTGGACATTTGTAACGGGATAGACGATCGTTTTTGAAGCCTTTACTCGGGATATCTTTTTAAGCAAACTTGACAGCGACCGACAACTCTCAAAAACACAGCAAGGACGCAGCGCCAAAGCCCCCAAAGGAAATATTGTTGAATACAGGTAATCAGAAATCATACTTCGGATGTTTTGATGATAAGCTAGACAGATATATAGGCTATATCATTATAAATCTCGACATCCATGCCTTCTTTCTTTCTTTCTTTTTTGTTTGTTTCATAACTTATACACATATTTTCACCCTTGTAATATTTGATAGCAGCACCGGCAGAGTGATTTTGTGGTTATTATTGTTTTTTTTTCATATTTTACGATTCCTCGAGTATGAAAACTTACTCAAAGCTGCGGTCTAAAAACAGTTTAACCTTTCTTCTTCTTCTTCTTCCTAAAAGTGTATTTTCGTGTACTCTATTTATGGATATTTTCATAACGCATCGTTGGTGAATAGCTGTGAGACATAGAAGATGCGGAGTTCTTTTGCCCTCTTACATGTTAGTCATTTTATTGATAGCTCATAATAAGTGGGTAATAACCAAGCATGGCGCTTTCTCAGAACACTAGTGATGCGTGTTTGCCCACTTCTCTGTCACTCCGCGGCTCTGGTGGATAGTTCATCGGTGTGTGGGGCCGAGAAAACACACACACACACACACAGTCTGTCTATACACGGACTTTATTATGTTCCCGTGAATATCCGCTCTCTCAGCGAACTGATTCATGCCTGAAGTGTATTCTCCACTCTGTCCTCTAGTTTCACCTTCCCTATCTCTAGGAATATATGAGCCCGTTTACAGCTGATTACGCGCACGTTATTCGAGCCGTTTCTCTCTTTCGGGGTTGTTACTGTAAAGTGTGAAATCTATCTTGAGTTCAGCACTAAATGTTGTTATTACGATATGACAGCGGGCGTTGAGCAGGACTCCCGTGTATGTGTGTGTGTGTGTGTGGATGCATGGACAGATGGATAGATGGAAGGATGGAGAGAGAGAGAGAGAGAGAGAGAGAAAGAGGGAGGGGTTTGCCATTTGATCCTCTGCAGCAAAAAAAAAACAGAGATGCTCTCTTCAAATGTCAGCAGCCTTTAGCGTGCGCAGATTTTAAAAGAAGAAAAAAGTCCTCAGAAGCCGCTAGAAATACAAACCGGGCTTGTGGCGGGGAGGCCGGCTCGGAGCTGCGCATTTCGCCGGATGTTGAAGTGCTCATCTTGTCGGATTCACCCCGAGACTGTGCCGCGGTGCAGAATGTGAGACTGTGCGTTGTGTTTTTCATTTCCTACACCCCCCCCCCCCCTGCTTTGCTTAGATGGCCACGTAATGTGATGTGTGTGTGCGCCTCACGGTCTGTTAAAGCACCTGCGTCCTAAGATGGAGGAAAGAGATGAGGGATGAGGATGCACAGAGTGTTATGTCACCCTCTAAGTTGCTCTCCATCCCCGCTGTAGTAGCCCATAAGTCTGTAAGTCTGCTCTCATGAGAAACTTCAGCTGTTAGTCTACTTTAGATGTTGGAATATCTTTCAGGGTTGGAAGCAGGGAGGAGGTTTATAAAAACAGCTAAACTTTACTTCTCTGTTTTGCTGTTTGAAAAGCACCCGGTTGTAGAAACCTTCTCAAATGATGTAAGTTAGTTTTTTTAAGGGGAATGAAAGATAATCGGTAACCCTGGCTGTTAATAATGGTAGAATATTTGAAGATGTTCCACTGACTTTTAAAATAAAGGACATACTTCTGTTAGTGTTAGGCTGTGTGTAACTTCACAATAGAACATTTTCTTTAAAGCCTGTGGTTGTAGCATATAGGCTATTTAGTAGATGAAGACTATAAAAAATGCACAGAAGGAGCGTTAACTCAGGGTAAAGCTGCAAGTCTATTGTTAGGCTTAATGTAGAGTGTACACTGAGCTCAAGATTGAATGCATCATAGGCAGAAATGATAAAACACCTATTGTTTTTCTTCTGTTTACTTTTGCTGTGAAATGCAGCCTAGTTCCAGGGGATTACTGAATTAGGTTATTGGTGCCTTATGCTGTGAGTGGAGGCTATAACAGCAGAGTATGGCTCTGCATGGAGCACAGGCCCGGATAGGAAGTTGCTTCTGTCTTTCTTTTTCTTTTTTTTCTTTTTTTTTTTAGTTACCGTGATAGGAGGAAACCTCTCTATTTATGAGGGGCTGAATAGCCCGTGGTGAGGACAGCAGGTGCCGGAGGAGGGAGCGCAATAAACATGTTGGAGGAGCAGCTGGGACCAAATTGCACCCTCGTCATTCAAAGCCTATCAGAAATCTAAGCAATACAAGCAAAGGTCAGGGATGGCCAGGCTTTCAATGGAGAGGAGGCATTTAAAATGAAAGTCTGGAAATAATGAATTTCATGCCCTGTGTTTAAAAAGGGGAATAACTACAAAACAAGGAGAATGAATTGAAAAGTGAGCCAAATGTGTGTAAATTCTCTGATGGGCAGAGGACCGCTACCCCAGATCCCTACAGTTAGCGTGATGTTTTCTAAGAAGCAGTGATACGTTGGTGTTGTTTCTCGGATTCTGAGGTCAGGGTGGCCCCTGAGGGGAGCTCCTCCAAAAGCTGGTTACCATGGCGACGCCTTCACTTCCACACCCCCGCCCCTAAACTCCCATCCCATAACTGATAAAAAAATCACCTCACAGACACTCTGCTTTGCTTTAGGGCCTTTTGTGGTTAACTCTGTGATGTAAAAATTTAAATTAGTTTTTTTTTAACAGAATGACTTAACTGAATTGTGTTTTTTTTTTGTTTTTTTTTGCTGAATATGCATAACGAAACAATTCCACATCCGCCCTGATGATCTGGTTACTCAGTTATTGTTGTTTTTTAAGTCCTGTGACTCAAAGAAAGCAGAGAGTAATATGAAACCTGTCCCGCTCCACAACTTTTGATTTCTCTGTCTCTTCTGCCCGGCTCGCTGTAATCACACTAAGTTGTCTCTAAATCCTGCTTAACAGGACCAGGGGTGTACAGCTGGCCCCGGCCCTGTATGTACTCTAATACTGTTACAGACAGTGCACCCTGGTATTTAATCTAACTATGGATTTAGGCCTCTTCGGTCCATTGTCCCAGTACAGTAAGCCGCCTGCCTGTAATGGTATTACTCAAGACCAAACTTTGTTTTCTGGTAAAAAGGTTTTTTTTTGGTATCAATTTAAAACTATGTGTGTTGATTTATTGTGGGTCATTTTCTTCAGAAAGTAGAAAATAATTTCTAAAAGCTTGAATAAAACACTCCTGGCAGTTAAATATGATATTTTAATCCATTAATTCTATATTCATTCATTCTGTATTCGTCCCCCCCCCCCACACACACTTCTGATTAACCAAACCTCCCCAGTGATCGGCTAATTGTCTTGTACTCCTCCAATTTTCACTGCAAAATAACGAGCTGCGAGTCTTTTTAGGTGGGAATGAGCGGAATCTGATCAAAGCATCAGAGAGTACATATCCTGAGCAGACAAGGCTCAAATTAATTGGTATGTTGTTTTTTCATCTGCGAAGCATTCCAGATGTTCACATGAAACAACAGATGAAAGTAGAAAGGTCTATTTAGCCACCTTCTTCTGTGATTAATTACCTGATTTTAGAAACCTAAGTGATGAAATATCTCACGCAGGTTCAACATGGCCAGATGTATTGCCTGTGTCTGTAGCAGGAACAGCGGCTCAGGACTGAACTAAAAGTGAGCAGGGATGCTGACACATGGCCTTAGGCGGTGTGTCCTAATAGCGCGCTGTCATATATTTGGCATTTAGGAAGGGCTTTCAGCTCTTTGGCCCCCAAACGGACAATACAGGACGGATGCTCACTTCCCTTCACTTTAAAGGAAGTGGGAAAAAAAAGAAGAAGGAAAAAAGAGAGACGGAGAAAAGAAGCAAGTGAGTTTTGATGCTTGTATGCAAGGAGACAGAGATAGCAGAGACAGAGAGATAGAGGGATGCAGACGAGCAGTATTGCTGTTGTAATCACTTTTTTTCCCGAGGGCGGAGTGAAAGTTGATAAACCAGCATTTTGCAAAGAGTGCTGGCTGGGGCTATGCCGATGTTTGCACGTAACGGGCAAAGTAGGGATGGGCGTGGAGGGTTGAGCGGGGAGTTTGATGGAGGGGGGTGGGGGGGCCTGTCTGCGTTGGGACCCCTCGGATACGAGCATGCAGCCTTTTGTTGTCCCACCCACTGTTAGCTTTTAGTGTGCACTTTGCATGCTCTGTGGGTTCATATACAGGACAGCATGCGCAGAGAAAAGAACCGTCACTGTATCTTTAAAAGCAGCAGGAAGACGGATGAAAAGCTAGAGATAATAGGAGAAAATGAGATGGGCAGATCTCATCTTGCACTCTATAAAGGCCAGGGATTTTATACCCAAATTCAAATGTAAAGAGGTTTATGTTTTGTTGCCCTCCTAAGAACGCTGCAGGTTATTTCAAAGAGCTATATCACCGCAAGCATTTTCAATTTGAGACCTTCATTCAGTTTTAAAATTCAAATCAGAGTAGAACATTTTGCCTTGAATTTCCACTGTGTTAATTGTGAGTTGTGAATGAGTACTCTTCCCCAATATTGCTGCTTCAATTTACATTTTCAATAGAGTGGATTCAGAGTGCGCTGACCCATAACCTCGGTCTTTTTGAGTGTTATTTCTTCTGTGGTTGTTGAAGACGGACAGATAGGTGGCTCAAACAGAAGAGGAAGTCACTATAAACTCAAGGGCACTTACTCTTTCACAACGTTCTGCTGCCTTCTGCAAAGACACACAATCTATATAAAGGTGAAAGCTAAAGGGTATATGCAGTAGACGTGTACATACAGTACATGCAAAGAAGAATCACGTTTCACTGTACTAGCTCAGTAGCAGCGAGAGACGGGGCGACGGCTGCCTGTTTTGGAGTCTCGCAGCTGAAGTGTCTTACAGCTACAGTAGTTGAAAAGTTCAGCCTTGGGCATTCATAGAAAAATACTCTGCACTCTCCCTGAACATGAAATGAGAGGGAAAAAACAAGACTGTTAGGACAACACTCTGTGTTAACACCTCCACCATCAGCAGCTTCTCTGAGAGTAGGATGAATGGCAAAGGGATTTGTGATAGTGTGATAGATTTAGTATGTTTCTCTTGGCTGCTCAGGAAGATGAAGGGATGAGCTATTACCTTGATGAAATAAAGGGGAGAGGGGGAAGAGAAAAAGGGGGCTTGATTTATGTATGTTTCATTATTTACTGACCATTCTTCACCCCTCTCCCCAGACATTGCCCATCCCCCTATTTGCTTATATATGCACCCTGAAAAGCTCGATAAAAATGCGCAAATTTGATTGATTCTAATAGCAGACTGACAGGGACCCCAGCTGGGGCACTTAACCATGCCTGTGTGTGCGTGTGCGTGTGTGTGTGTGTGTGTGTGTGTGTAAAGCATACACACTGTTTCTGTAGTTAATAAAGGAGTGTCTGCAGCATGCTCGAGTGCCCCGACCTTCCCTCAAAGTAGCACCCTCATGCTCCTCTCCTTTCCTTTATTCAACCTGCTGCCCCATCTATTGGTGCTGATGCTGTTGATTTCTTATGACAACTCTCTCTCATCCCCCCCCCCCCTTTTTTTCTTCCTTTCTTTTCCCCCAAAATCTTTCTCTCCCCTTGTCTTTCCCCTTCCACCTCCTCGTCTCTTCTCTTTCTAGAAAATGAGTTCCGGGGCGAGCTGGTGAACCAGCGGTGGACACGAGGCGAGAGGACCAGCAGCCGCTGCCAGGCCTCCCAGAGACTGCAGAGCCGTCGACCAATCATGGTGAGTGACAGGGCCCTGCGGCCCCTCCCTCTCACCATCCCTCTTCACCACTCACCACAGCACCACACCCCTTCCAACCTGATTTTGCTTCCTGGGCATTTCCCCAATCCCCTAACTCAGCGGGGAAAGTAAAATAGGGTGGTGGCCGAGGTAGGGGAGGATGGAGGAAAAAAAAGGCAGCCTCTGTGTGTGTGTTGGGGTGGGGGTGGGGGGGTGATAGCCAAGCTGGACAGATAAAAACATGAATCAAACAGCACATCAAACCTCCGCTTGGCCCTGCCCACCCTTTGCCTCAGCCCCGCTCAGCTTAGCTCAGTTTAGTTAAGCTCAGCATGGCACAGCTCAGCGTTTTCCCACTGCTGAGTCCACTTCACAGGATTTTTCTTCTTTTTTTTTGTATTGAAACACAATCAAAAAAGAAAAAAAGAAACTTAAAAGGATGTCCTTGAGCTGATCACACTTGTTTTGTCCATTATATTCCTTCTTATCAGCAGAGTAGAAACACTCTCTCTCTTTAACCCTCTCAGCTATCCTAAACCTGTCCCCCCGCTTTCTTTTACTTCCATCTAAAACTTGCCACCATTTCAAGGTTATTTCTCCATTCTGAAACAATCTGGTCCCCCCCCCACCCCTCGTCCGTGCATCACAACTGAGAGTGTGACACTTAACAAAGAGATGGAAGGATTGAGGGGAGATTGAAAGAGAGAGGAGTGGGGGTTGGGCTTGTTTTCCCCGGGGCCCAGTAAAAGTAGTTTTGCTTCCCCGTGATGGCTCGGGTTCATCTTAAGAGATGACTTTTATTGATTAGGTTTGATTTCTGCTGCTGGGGGAGCCAAGCAGGGAGAAGCGTTGGTTTCAAACACTACATCCCGTAAAGCGGCCCCCGTCTGTATGGCCTGGCACTCACGACTCCTGTCCCATAACCTTCCTATTCTCTTCTTACACTTAAACTGAGACGAGTGAAACGGATTTAGGATTAGAGATTAAAAAATAAAAGAAAAAGATGTTGAACACTGAAATCACATCAGGATGACTCAAACCTCTGACAGCACACATCCTCTCCTCACATCGGACCCATTACGCAGTCACACATTCTCAGTTGTTTTTTTCGCATATGAAGTGAGGAACCATGCGGTCTCCCCTCCTCCCTCCTCACCGCTCCGCCCTGCCTTGTGTGAATTATTAAAGTAAAACTGTGGAAAGGGCTCGCGGTGCGGTGATCCAACATGGAGGCTGCGCCGCGCGGTCCTCCTGTCGAGGGGACGACTGTGCAGCGCGCCTCTAATTGGCAGCTGCTGTCCGCAGGTAATTTTCGGAGATGTCAGTCTCCGTGGCCAGCGGTGAACGCTCCTCTCCAACTCCTCGCTCTCCACCCCGACCCCCGCCTTTCCTCATCTACTCTTGTAAACCTGAAAATGAATAAAAGAGTCATTTATGTGCACCAGGGGACGAAGGGTGACCTTCTCTCTGAAGTCATTGCCCCTAGCTAGCCATTTACATAGAGCTGTCAGAATGCAGAGCGGAGCTGGGGCCCCCCTGCACACAAAAGAAGTACATAATTGATAATGAACAACACAGCCTGTAGGTATGAGCCACGTCTTCCTCCTCTTCTTCCTCTTCTTTTCTCCTTCTTGCTGCTCCACACCACATTTCACACTAGTTAAACCCCAAGTTACACACACACACACACACATATGCGCATGCTGCTGTACACACACCCGGACACACAGTCTCTTTCTCTTTTATTTTTTCTCTCTCTGTTCTTTTCTTTCTCCCTTCTGCATGAGACATTGCTACCACCATGTAGGCCCACCGACATACACTGTACAAGGAATCTAATTAAAAGACAACAAGGTAAAGGACAAGTTTTGAACTTACATTAAAGAAAGGCCCTTTGAAGGAGATTATGAAAATCAGGTGAACGCCTGCCTGGCTGCATCTAGATTCACTCGCTGTGACTTTGTGTTCATACAGATTTAATGAGCTGGAATTGAGAAAAGGGACAGGAAAGAGAGGGAGAACTCAGATGTGCTTACCTATTTAAATGTGCGTAGCTATGGTTACGCAAACATGAAAGCAATAGGGGCCCCTTTTCAGTCCAGATTTTGATTCATCTGATGACTATCAATACAAGGAGCAGGCGAAGGAAGGAGGGTGGAAAAGTACAGGAGTATAGTAGAGAATGGTATATAATCTTTTCATGAAGGAGGCATGTGTGCTTTAGTCTCACACACACACACACACACACACACACTTCTCTCTCACACACGTAATATATATATATCTATATATATCTATATACACAGTATGTTCGTATATAGATAATATATTCATAACTCTCTCTTTTGCTCTCCTTTACCTATTTCGTTACATTTAGTCCTGCAAAGTGATTCACCAACATATTTAGAATATTTTCCATAAATCCACCTATGTTAGCATCATACTTCTAGCCTTCCCTACTTTTCTAAATCACAATAAAAGGCCAGGGTTCAATTTATGAGCATTCAGCATTGTGAGGGCAGTTTGCCAGCGCTAAGGTTTGTGCTTTGTACCCAAATTCAAATGTATAAAGGTTTATGTTTTTGTTGCCCGCCAAGAACGATGACGGTTATTTCAAAGAGCTATATCACTGCAAGCAATTTCAATTTGAAACCTTCATTCAATTTTAAAAATTCAAATCAGAGTATAATGTTTTGCCTTGAATTTCCACTGTGTTAATTGTGATCTGTGATGATTATGACATCATAAGGGGCAAGATTGCAGATCGGCCCATCTGAGCTTTCATTTGTTCAAAGGCAGAGCAGGATACCCAGGGCTCGGTTTACACCTATCACCATTTGTAGCCACTGGGGGACCTTAGGCCGGCTGGGGGAACGCATATTAATGTTAAAAAAACTCATAAAGGGACAGTTTCATGCCATGGGACATTTAAACAAAAACTCCAAACATTCCTTGGAACCAGCTTATCAAAAGGGAGTATTTTCTTTTCTTTGTCAAGCATGAAAACTACTAAACTGTAGTACTACTAAGTACTATTAAACTGGGGGCTGAACTGTTGGTCAGATAAAAATAAATAAATAAAACAATTTGAATATGTCAACTTTGGAAACAGCTTTGGGAAACTGCGACAGGTTATTCTGCACCACTTAATGGCATTTCACAGACAAAAATAATCGGCAGATTCGTCCGTAATGAAAATAATTTTAAGTTGCAGCCGTTGTAGCAATCCCACAGCCCCTTCATCAACACCGCCATTCACTTCAGCCATTTGTCTATTACCTTTAGCTTCCACTGTTTGTTTTCGCACATTCTTATCACATCAGTTTGTGGGCTTTTGTTTATTCAGATCTTAATTTTCCGCTATAGTACTTGTTATGCAGAAACACTGTCCTTTTGACTGTTTTCATATATCATGTTATGTAATTATTATTGTGCTAACCATAATGTCTGAGCAGCATTTAAATTGTGTTGAAGCTCATTTGTTACTATACTTCATATGTTGGGTAGTGTAATCTTAGAAAACTGATTATACATTTGCGTGTTGTTATAATCTGTATTGTAACTAGAAATTTTAGCTATCAAATAAATGTAGTTGAGGAAAATGTAGCATATTTCCCTCTGAAATGTAGTAGAGTGCAAGAATGAAGTAGCATAAAGCTGGAAACACATACAAGTTATGTACAGGCACCTCAAACGTGTACTCCATCACAGTTATTTTCCACCACTACTTTGTTCAGACGTGCATACAAACAAGTACAAGTACAGACAGTGGAGTGTAGGGAAATGGACTTTGAATTATATACAGGCACTTGTGTAAAGGGGAGGAAACACACACACACACACACACACACACACACACACACACACACACACACACACACACACACACTGACAGAAAACCCTTCACTGAACACTCATCTGGACCTGTTCCCTTATAGCACTGAGTGGAGCACGGAAGGAGTCAACTACTCCCTTCAGGCAGGGCACAACGCTGTGGCTTGTTGCGCGACTTCTACATTAACAGCGCTTGATTAAAAGAGTTGAAGCAGGAGCGGCGAGAGAGAGAGAGAGAGAGAGAGAAAAAGAAAGAGAGAGGGGGGAGAGAGGGAGGGAGTGGCTTGTGCCTGCACCTGTACCTCCGGCCAAACACTAGACACTAATGAATGAAGCGCACCCTCCTTAGGGGAAAAAAAGCCCTTAACAACAACAACAACAGCGTGCTTCATCTTCCTCTCATCCCTCTTTCCCTCCTTCTTTTCATAAGTAGTCTATTAGCAGGAAAGGGACATTGCCAAATAGAGAGAGGGAGATGAAAAAAAGAAAAGGAGAAGAGAAACAGGGCCCTTGTGTTTGAATCCTACTGTGGCGGTGCCAACTTGACTATGAAGAAGCAACAAAGCAGCTAAGTGCCTGGGCAAAGAGAGGGGAGGTGTCTGCAACTGGGAGGATGGGGGGGG
>NC_048413.1:25865372-25887872 GCF_013103735.1 Etheostoma cragini | reverse complement strand
CTATGTGCATTGCTTGTGGGTATCATTGCTTCTGCATAGAGACTAAAATGCACAGAGTCTTAAACATATCTCTAACCTCCATCCATCCCATCCAGCTGCCCCACCCCTGGATGCAATGGCTCTGGCCATATCAGTGGGAGATACTCACGACACAGAAGGTAGGGCAGATTAAAACCCCACCCTCTGTCTGTCCTGCTCTGTCTATCTGTCCTCCTCGTCCTCTCTGCCCCACAGCATCAGCCACGTGATACCTTGATATTTTTATAGGAATACTTTGACATTATTTGAAAGACACTTACTTGCTTTCCAGTCGAGCGTTGGATTATAAGATCGATACCACTTTTATGTCAGTACGCTAATTATAAAGCTACAGCCGGCAACCAGTTAGCATAGCTTAGCTTAAAGACCGCTTTAGGCATGATATCTATTCCTCCTTACTTTTAGCTTGATATGAAAATATCACAGCTGCCATGTAAAAAAAACTTGTACTGTTTTTCCTTTGTTAAACTACAGATTGACTTCCCAAATAAGAAAAACAAAAGTAGTCATATACAAGAAATAAAAAAGGGCAAAGATCGCCGGGGAAATCTTTAACAAAAATGAATTTTAACTTTTTTCTTCTTCTTTACTTTTTTCTTCTTTTAATTATCTTAAAATGTATTGTGTGTTATTGTGGAATAGTGATTCAAATGAGCATTACAGTCTCTGGTTTGACATTCCTTAGTTTCTTGAGCAAAAAAATAAATAAACCAGACGTATAAAATCAACATTTTTAGAGCTTGAGATTAGATTGCTTTTTTTGATGACTCAAATCACTCAGAGTCTCTAAATCTAAATCTTTGCTGTAAAGTTTTCAGTAAACACCAGTGATATGTGACCCCCCCCCCCCCCCCCCCCCCCCCCCCCCCCCCCCCCCCCCCCCCCGTCTGTGTCGCTCACCCTCTGGGACCTTGCGACACTCGGGGCAGCTCACTGGCTTGTGACTGCTCTTTATTGAAGGGGCAGAAATTAGCTATCTGTTTACATGTGTATTCATTCAGCAGGCAATTTCAGATGCACTTTGTTTATAGATTGTCCCTCAATCTCCTTCGGCATCTCCCAGGTGAGAGTACGAGGGAGTTTATTGGATTTTACCCTCCACTGCCTCGCCCGCCCGCCAGCTCCCGCCCGCCTCTCCATACAAGTTGTTCATTAAACGTTCCAGTCAATTGGTTGTGATTTCTGAGTGAGACGGCATGGCGCCCCCCCAGGCCACACGTGTTGACTCATACTCTCTGCCTGAAAGAACTATTCCATCCTTTTTCATGTCAAAACACATAAAAACACCCTCCATCATGCTGCCTAAAGTCACTCATGGTCATGAGGATGAGGTGCATGAAACTTTATTAGATGTGTTTGAGTGTTTGGGATTCCCGATTACAACCCTGCTTGGTATTCATGCTGTCTGTCTTTTCCCTCCGTTAGCATTCTGGGTTGCCCCATAGCCAGAAAGCGGCGTCTAGAGGAAGCCGAGGCCGAGCACGAGCAGGACGCAGAGCATCCTGCCTCCAAGAGGAGGCCCCACCCCTTGAAACTGGCCCTGGACGAGGGCTTCAGTGCGGAAAGCGACAGTGGCAGCGAGGTCGAGGGCGACAAGGATGGAGAGAAAGCAGTAGAGACCAGGGCGGAGGAGGAGGAAGAGAGGAAGGCAGCTGTAGATGAGGAGAGACAGGAGATGACAGGAGACCTGACGAAGGATGGACAGACAAATGGACAGGGGGAGACACAGATGGAGGAGGAAGAGGAGAGGGAAGAAGAAGAGACATATCAGAAGGAGGAGAACACATTCGCAGCTGATGAAGGTGAGATTTTTCTGCTTTAAAACAAACCCGCTAATACTAACCTTAACTGGTGAGGAAACGTCTACTGAAAGTTAGTCTTGCATTGCCAGACCTGTCTCCACAGCTCTGCGGAGTAAGGTCTGCCTAGTCCACACAACATGCCAAGATGGGATATTGGCGTATCTTTAAACCAATCACAATCGTCGAAGTGCCAGACGGAGCATTGGTGCCTTTGCAAAACAGCCTCAGGAAGTTGTGTACGTTCAAAAGTTGTTTTAATCGTGCAACAGAAAACTCAGACTGGACAGATAGTCTGGATTCACCCTGCAGAGATCTGAAGACCAGTTAACTATAGTCCTCAGAAATCCACCAGAGTTTTGTGCCAACACAAAGTGGAAAATGAGGAACATCCAGCAGAACTTGTGGCGGCAGCGGAACGATCCTGTAAATGAAACGTTGTTTTACATCCAATCCCAGTAATGATGTTAACACATACAATTAGACAACACAGAGGCATCTTAATATCTCTGCGGTTGTGGTCTTGACTTGAAAATCTAGAGTCCTCTTTATTCGAGACTGAGTAAATATGTGGTCGATTCTGAGACAAGGCCTTCAAAAAGTGGTCTTAAGACCGGTCTTTAGCCCAAGACCGGTCTTGAATACTACAAAACTGGCGCTAACCCCCAACAGCGGAGATAGCAAGAGGGAAGAGACGCGCGCCGGAGTCCCAGAAATGTGCACCTGTTGAGCCAGACTACTAATATGACAGGAGTTTCCATTCCTTTTAATGACCACTAGGGGACTATGTGAGTGAGTTTCTTTTTGCTTCT
The DNA here is from genome assembly GCF_013103735.1 of Etheostoma cragini. Lineage (NCBI taxonomy): Eukaryota > Metazoa > Chordata > Actinopteri > Perciformes > Percidae > Etheostoma > Etheostoma cragini. Next base: position 25,885,222 of record NC_048413.1, on the reverse strand, counting down.
TCTAGCTGCTTTACATCTAGACACTGTCCCAATGGGTGTTTTAAATCACAGAGCATGGCTTAGCAGGCAGGAAAGTGATGCCAGTGGTGAGGAAGATATTGCTAACAATAGCTTTTAGCTCGCTGCATGACTCACCTTTTCGTCCGTGTCACAGCTCTGACTTCTTCATCTCTGTTTCCACAGAGGAGTGTGTGATCATCGAGCCTGAGCTCGGTGCAGCGCCGCCCTCAACCAAGAAGTGTCAGTCTCACTCTCAGTGCACCGAAGAGGTGGCCAACTCTCTCCTCCACCTCGGCCGAGTCTCCGACAACTGTGCTCCAACTGTGGAGACGGAAGAGGATGTCACCGTGGCAGCGGAACGCGGTGAAGAAGTAAAGGACGAGCAGGAGGGCGACGTGAATGAGGGGCAAGAGGAGGAGGAGGAGGAGGAGGTGTTGGCACGCAAAGTTCAAGTACTGGAAGGGTCTTCTGTTCTGCAGAAGGAGGCAGCTGAAGTTGAGGAAGAAGAGTTGGAGGAGGAGGAAGAGATAGAAGATGAGAAAGAATGCCCAGAAAGGAGCAACCATGTAAGCCAGGAGAACCAACAATATCTGCCCAAAGATGTCTGCCATGAACAGAACGAGGAAGAAGAAGATGAGGAGGGGGAGGAGGAAGAGATAGGGGCGCCAGCACAGCAAAGGCGGGGCACCCCAGCAGGAGAAGAGGAGGATGAAGAGAGAGATGAAGATGACCATAGGGAGGGAAATGACATTCTGCCCATTTCTGATGCGCCAACTGCCATCCACACCATCACCAGCACCGCCGAAGCTCAGGGAACACACATCACGGCTGGAGACCACAGGGCCAGTCCTCTGGAGGACTACAACTCACACAGGGCGAGTCCTCTTGAGAACTACAACATCAACAGAATCAGTCCACTCATCAAATATGACTCTCATAAACATAGCCCGATTCAAAACTACAAGGCCAGCCCTCCTTTAAGCTACAGCTCTCACAGGGCCAGTCCTCTGGAGGAATACATCACCAGCCTTCGGGGCGAGAACTATAAAATCCACAAAGCCGCGTCCTCCGCCTCTCCTGACGTTATCGAGGTGCGTTCAGACAGGTCCGAGGAGAGAGACTTTGACGACGTGGACGGTGACGACGAGCGCGACGACGAAGACAGCCTGTCGCAGCGCTCCACGGTGACGGACGAGTCCGAGATGTTTGACATAACCCGAGGGAACTTGGGCCTGCTGGAGCAAGCTATTGCCCTGAAGGCAGAGCAGGTGAAGCCAGCCGGGCCCAGAGAGCTGCTCCGCGCCCCAGACATCCACCACCAGCGATACTTCACCATGGAAGACAGGCCCAAGCACCTGGACGTCATCCGCAAGAGCTACTTCAGCAAAGGTAGGGCAGAGTGGAGCAACTAAGGGGGGAGGGGAGGGCAGAGCTACAACATGTACTGAGACATAAAAGTTGCTTATCTAGCCAATACATCGGGAACATTTAGTCCATTTATTTATGTCTTTCTTTTTGAGCTACGTTAGCATCATTTGATAATGCTCCTCAAATTCAGGAGGACAAACCAGGAACCAATGCAAAAAAGAGTGAATTGTTTTATCATGCATCAAAGGCCGAAACTCCTCTTTATTTTGGGAAAATTTACTTATTTGCTTTTATTTTTATTAATTTTTTAACCAAGAATTAGATGAGAGGATTAATAGCCGTCTCGTCTCATGTGAAGCTAGAGATTTGAGAAAATTAGCTTAGCATAAAGACTGGAAGCAGAGGGAAACAGAGAAAGTGTCAATGTCAAAGCAACAAGTAGAGCATGGAGTAGAGTCACATATTTCCCAGATTGTTACTGCATTAGCGTGTGATGACGATGTTGCACGGGCATATTTGTGCATGAAAGTGTGATGGATGTCAAGACGGTTTCACATTTTTGAAAGTTTATTTAAGTTCCATAATGACATGGATGAAAAAAAGTGGTTTCCTCAAAGTGTATTGTAAACTTTTAACAAATGACGCGTTGTAAATTTGCATTTGTAACCAATATGAAATCACCTGTATGGTTTGCAAAGTGGGTTGAGCCGTGCATTTAAGTGAACAGCAAATAATGTTCTGAACCAGCATAAGGTGACATGTGCTGAAATTAATTTTGGGAGCAGAGAGGACAAATAAACACAATGTACCAAGTAAATAGCGATGACTCACAGAGCTTTGTTTTCGATCTGCCCTTCTCCATTGTGACATGGGTGAAGTGAGAGAGTGAGAGTGAGAGAGAGAGAGAGAGAGAGAGATGACAACATGTTAGAGAGAAAGAGAAAGCAGGAGTGCAGGTTGTTCCCCAGTCAGCGGTAGAGTGTTTGTTTACATGCTGCATGTGGGCACTGTGCCCATAGTATTGCAATGGTGTGATTACATGCCTGGTAGTGCTGCCCTCTCCTTGGCCTCCACTCCCTCCTGTGGTGACGTTCCTGTTCTACTCAGCACTAATTAGGAGATGCATGTCGCGTTAACATTTAATTTGAAGGCCAATAGAGCATCGCGGCGTCCTCTTTCTTCCTTTTCTCTCTAGTGCCACCGATACAGCCTTGCCTACCTCTTGTAGCAGGAGGGAGGAGTAGGCATCTTTAGTTATGTCTAAATTATAATGGCGTGTAGGGTTGGGCAATGTATCGATATTATATCGACATATGAGGCTAAGTATCCTCTTCAATTTTGGATATAGTATGACACAGAGGCTGCATTACGGTAAAGTGACGTCATTTTCTAAACTTACCAGACTGTTCTAGCTGTCTATTATTTGTAATTAACCACTCATTGTGTAAATATTATGTGAAAGCACGAATAGTCAACATACAGTATTGCTGCAGTATTGATAACTTGGGTCAGAACTATTGTGATATGTGATTGTCTTCAAATGGCCCGGCTCTAGTGGCGTGATTTCGTCCGGATGTATTTCCAGGTGTTGTTTTGTCCGGGATCATCCATTTGTCAGAAAATGTCTGAAGGGGGGGGGGGCCCTATTTGGGTTAACTTTCTTTTATTGGATTTCAGCCTAGGAAGCATTTTGAAAAAAACACATAAATCACATTTAGACTAATGCACAAAACAGATTTAGCATTTACAGAGATACATAAGACATGAGGAGCAGATACAGATGGTGTAGCTTTTGTACAGTTGTCTGAAATATGTCTAGATTTTGTGCTTAGCCAAGCAGACTGTCTGATGGCATCTTGTCCTCCTTATTCATCCCACCTTCCCCTATCCTCTTTTCTCTCCTTTGCCTCTCCTTTCATTCTATATCTCTCCTCTCCTCTCCTTATCCTATCTTACTCTATCTAGAGAGCAGTAGACCAGAGAAGAGGGAGATCAAGTGTCCCACCCCTGGGTGCGATGGGACGGGTCACGTCACTGGTCTTTACCCCCACCATCGCAGCCTGTCAGGCTGTCCGCACAAGGACAGGATCCCCCCCGAGAGTGAGTGTTCTTCAGCTGTAAAAAAAAAAAGCACAGAGAGACGAAAAGTGACAGCTAAGGGCAGTCTGACAGTGATAGAAACACACCTCTCACAGCTCTCCTTACTGTGGAGTTAAACATCAAGTACAGTAATACCAGTTTCAGTGGGATGAATTCATGTTCTGATCAGAACTCAGTCACTGCTAAAAATCTCACTGTGAGGCTTTTAGTATTACCGAGCCGTTCACCATTTTACATACTGCTGCTAGAGAATACAAACAACCCAAAGGTTTACTCAAAAACCCCAAATGTTTTAGATTTTTGAAATAAAAAATAAATAAATAAAAATTGTTTCAGTATTCTGCTGCTGCTTCTACTACTACTACTACTACTACTATTACGCTATTCCCTAAATAAATCCAATATAATTGAGTAAATGTTCTTGTTGCTCTAATATTCAAATCAGAGTATTGAAATCCATATTTACTCGACAACTAGATGAGCTCAGATTATTATGGGATTTCACTTCAACAAAACATAGTAGCACAGTAAACCAAAAATGGGTTTCAAGATGAGTAATGCTGTTTACCCCAAATTCTTACCCTACGTACAGTATGTTATGTAACTGAAAAATAGTTCCATCAGACAATTCTTGCCTCTTTTTAGGGGGCAGGGGTGACAGTTCCTCCTCATCGTTTGTTGTGTTTGCTGGTTTCAGAATGATGAAGACAGGTGGGGAACAATTAGATGCAAACACAGGATGTAGGCACTACAGGGTCATGTCTTTCCCAAATGATGTACAGATTATTAGGCGTTCTGTTATCTAATAGCTTGAACATTTGTGCATATATCTGCTGTAGAGAGCATGCCCCACGGACCCCCTATAGGTTTGGGCTGAGCCCCGAAAGTCAACAACATCTGGATCCACTTCTGGGTCTACTGAAATTCTACATAGATGATTGGATGCAGTTCACTGACTTGTTTCTCTAAAAGTATGCGGATAGGGATCAAAGTAATAGTGTGTTTTCAGCTTGGCCCTATCTCGCCATGTGATTGTAATGAGGCTGTCTGTAGCCATGGCTACAGGTCCATTAAATGCCCAGTTCCTTGCTTTTCTCTGATTAAGGTTCACTTCACAATCCTGTATTTATGTTATGAAAGAGTCTTTTAAATAGTATAGATTCTATTGTGGATTTTTTTAATGACCCTGTGATTGTGTGTGTGTGTGTGTGTGTACGTTGTCTTCTCCTCAGTTCTGGCCATGCATGAGAATGTGCTGAAGTGTCCAACCCCCGGCTGTACCGGTCAGGGCCATGTAAACAGCAACCGTAACACACATCGCAGGTATTCACACACACAGCACAGTATAGTATGTGTGTTAATCTGCATTTGTGTTTTGAGTGGGTTTGTATTCCTGCAGATGAGAATCTTCTGTGCATGCATTTCTCTCTGTGCGTTTGCAAGCTCACATATTCATATATGCGGGACAGCGAATGTGTCAGTCCACATCAGTGTGATGCAGATTTACATGGTCAGCATCAGCTCTCTTTTTGATATTCATCTTTTTGTCTTCTCCGCCATCCCTCCAGTCTTTCCGGATGCCCCATTGCAGCGGCAGAGAAGCTGTCCAAGGGCCACGATAAGCAGCTTCTCTCTCAGCCAGGCGGCGAGCTCCTCAAAGGAAGTCCCAACGACAGAGTGCTAAGGTGGGTTATCACAGAAGGATCCAATCATCCACTTAAGTCATTTCAAGCAGGTCTTTTACATTTCTGCCTTGTTATTAGATAAGCATGACAAAAACCGGCAAAAGCTTATTAGACATATAAAAAAATATTACAGAATACATGAATTAATAATACTGTTAATTAGATTAATAAAATGGAAAAAGAAATATAAACCTTTATACTTGGCTTTTAACTCCCCCCCCCTCATCAGAATAAAAAATATATCCTGTACCGGTGCACAAAACACAGGTGGGGGGGGGGAGGGTATTTCTAAATCACATGAGGTCCCCTGGTTATACTCGTCCTGTGCAAATCAGCCTTTGGACAATATAATTTACATCATGTCTCACAATGTCAAATAAACAAAAAACTTCATATTGTTCTATTGTTGGTTTTTCGACAGTGGTGGAAGAAGTATTCACATTCTTTACTTAAGTAAAAGTAACAATACCACATTGTAATAGTACATCTGTAAGTAAAAGTCCTGTAATGGAAATGTTACTACATTCAAAGTACGTAAGTATCATTAGAAAAATTTACTAAAAGTATTACAAGTAAAAGTTGTCAATGCAGAAAAATCCTCACATTTTATAAACTGGAAACGATCCAAACAGTTCTGAGTTTAATCGTCAAATCATTTCAGAGGGACTTCCTGGTCTGTGTTTTGTTGGGTAAAGTACAATAATTCTCTCTAAAATGTAGCGGAGTAGAAGTAGAAAGTGGCATGAAAAGAAAAAGACAGCACAAGTACCTCAAATGTGTACTAAAGTGCAGTACTGAGTAAATGTACATAGTTACATTTCCAGCTCCATGGATCAAAGATCTTCACCAGGGGGTCCGAGACCCCTAGCGGGTCCTCAGACTCAATGCAAGGGGGCCTCCAAATTATTATTTTAATTTTGTTGTTTAATTTAGTTTTTCTTAAAAAATGAAAAGGTCTTAACATGAATCCCACATATTATTGCCAAATATAAATCATACTTACTGGCCCATGGGAAAGGTAGTCCCTGAGGGAGGCATCCAGTGATACAGGATTTAGGATTTACTGTGTCACATGTACGTTTAACTTTAAAACACGATTTATAAAATCATGCCAATAATTATCATTTTATTGCTTAGTTTTCTATGGACAAAAATCATTCTTTAAAGGCTTTAGGCCACCCACACGTTATTATAGGCCTAGTTTAATATGCAACTTAATTTTATTCATTATGTGTAACAGGGCGTCCCTGCTCCATCTCTCTTTCAGTTAAGGGGTCCTTGGTTTAAAAAACCTTGACGACCCCTACCATAGATGACATGGGGAATGACAAGAATTGTATCAAAGCCCAGACTGGGCAAAGTGAACCTTTCATAAACTTAAAAGCTGTCTCCTCCAATCCAAGCTTGGCACAGTTGAGTCCCTCTCAAGGTTAGCTACTTTAATACTGAGAGGCCCAGAGAAAGACCTTGGTTGGTGTTGGTGCCCTTGCACCCTTGAGAGGTGAAGCTGGTTTGTTAATGGCTCAGCAGCGAGAGGCATTCAGTGTGGTTCAGTCATTACTGTCACCTCAAACACTGAGCTTTCTCTATCTCCATTCATCTCCCCGAACCGGTCAGACACCGCGATCACGGCCACAAGAATGATAATTAACACAAACCAGACACTGGTATTATGCTGCGTCCGCGCTCTTCCTCGTTGGTATTTTAATTAATAATGCCGCCGATAAGCTAATTATGCAAGTTACAGGGGCCATGCGAGGGGATAGGAGAAATATAATTGCTTTCCTTGAGGAGAACCTCATCAGTGGTCAGACAAAGCATTGAGGATTAAAACATAATAAGGCTTGCTTTGTTTTTCCTCCTCAGATTGTTATTAAAATGAGCTTGGTTGTCTGTTATGTACGGGGCTGAAGAATTTCCTCATGCAATCCATGTTCTAATGGAATCCATGTTGCATGAATAAAAAGGGGGGGGGGGGGGATCTCCTGTGATCAGTGGTAGGAAGTTTTTTTTGCTGTCATGGAAATACTGCTTTGGATTGCCTCAGATTTTTTATTTATTGATTTGTGTACACATTAAAATCAAGACAACAGAAACACAAAAAGAAAAGAAAAATACAGGAAAGATTGTGTAGGTGAGATCAAGAAAAAACCCCATGGGTTATAGAAGGAATCTCACCTATGGAGGAGAAGTATAAAATATTATAAGCAATTACAAATGTCTGGAAATCTACAAATTAAACACAAGTAAGCATGGAATTAGTCTTTATCGACGACGTTTCATTCACACATGTTCCTCCAACACAAGTTCCTTCCCGAGGCTGTTTTGCAGAAGCACCGCCGTTGCGTCTGTCCCTCAGCGCCGCCCGAGACAATTGTGATTGGTTTAAAGAAATGCCAATAAACCAGAGCCCGTTCCACTCCCATCCCAGAATACCGTGTTGACTAGCCAGACCCGCAGCGCTGTTGAGGAAGGTCTGGCAATGCGAGACTAGCACGGAATTAATGAAACACAAGTAAGCATGGAATTAAGATGCTAGCATGTATTATTAGTGTGCCACAGTGTGGCGGCCGCCCCGACAGCAGTGTGACTACAGGCCAGGTCATGTACTGGAGCTTTTTAATAGGCATATGGACGGAGACCAGAGACTGGGATACATCAGTAAAACAGAAGGCAGAAGTGTGAAAAAAAACACGCTTGGCTAAAGGGGGTGGAGGGCTTTGGAGCCTCTCTCTTTCACCACTCCTTCTTTCTTCCTCCTCCTCCTCCTCTCTTCTTTCTCTTGTCCGCTGCTCTTCTGCCTTCTCCCCGGTCTATCAGTGGATTTATGCCAACAGGTCTGACAAAAGCCCAGGCTCTCCTGGAAAACGAGAGGACTTAAAGCTCATAAATTCCATGCTGTAACACATGCAAATGTGCCCTCTGCTGATAAGAGAGCTTTTAATCCAGCTGCACTCCTGCTAAGTACACTGTTGCCCCTATCTTTACTCTACTCCACCTTCATCTCTCATTCTCTTTTTATCCCTCTCTTTATTTGTTTTTTGTGTGTCGATTGTGGAACTCTTTACTGCGTCAATCCTCTTTGATATCCCATCTTTCCTTGTCTTATTCTATTCTACTTTCTCCTTTATTTTGTCTTAATCCCCATCCTGCCTCCCTCCGAGCACCCCCCCCCACCGCCTGAACCCAGCCCTACTCCGACATCCTCTCACTCTCCCTTTCCTCCCCACAGGCCCATGTGCTTCGTGAAGCAGCTGGAGGTGCCCCAGTATGGCAGCTACCGGCCCAACATGGCGCCCACCACGCCTCGCGCCAACCTGGCCAAGGAGCTGGAGAAGTACTCCAAGGTGTCCTTCGATTATGCAGCCTTCGACGCTCAAGTGTTTGGGAAGCGCATGCTTGCTCCAAAGATGCCCACCAGCGAAATGTCACCCAAAGCCTTCAAAAGTAAGAGAGGGCCGCTGGCTGCTCTTTTGACCAATGTCAGAGGCAGGATAGATGTTCCCGCTGTTTCTTTATGCTAAGCTAATGAGCTGGCGGCTATAGCTTCATATTTACCGTACAGACAGGAGTGTTCTCGATCTTCTTCCTCAGCAAAAAAGATAATACAATTTCTTAACTGTTAAACTATTCCTTTAAAGCCTCACTAAGTTTTGTGTAATACACATAATCTCCCCCAACAAACATTACTTCTCTCAAACCTTCTCTCCTTTATTATTTCTTACTTTTTTCTTATTTTATTAGTTTTAATTATCATACCCATTTAAAGCGGTGATCCACTCAATAACATGTACAGTGTACTTTTTTTGTCTATGCCTCCTGCTTTTATGATCATCTGATCTAAAGTTGACTCTGCGTCCACCTACAGCTAAGCCCTCGTTCCCCAAGTCCCCGTCACCCAGCCTCAGTCTCCATGGTTACGGGAAGAGCTCCTCCTTGGCCTACGACTACTCCCATGACGCCGAGGCCGCTCACATGGCTGCCACTGCCATCCTGAACCTGTCTACACGCTGCTGGGAGAAACCTGAGAACCTCAGCACCAAACCCCCAAACAATGTAAGCTACATGCATGTGTTTATTTCAAGTTAATTAGCAGTGATGAAGGATTTTAATTAAATCAAAAGAGACAGTATGGGGAAACAAAGCCCTTCATCGCATAGATTAGATAGATAGATAGATAGATAGATAGATAGATAGATAGATAGAAAGAAATATACTAGAAATAATAATAAATAAGATAAACAATAAGATAAATGTGCAAGTGTGCAAGTAGCATAATAGTGCAATATTGTTATGTGTGAGGTAATGAGAGAGTTATCTCACACACAGCTGTGAATTGTACACTTTTTAATGGAATGGGTCTTAGGGGGATCCAAAAATAACTTAGAAACATGCAATGATTTAGTTGTTTATGGGTGACGTCCTTGTAACCAAGTGTTAGCCCATTCTTCTCTTTTTAGCACAGTAGTGGGTTGCAAATAGATGTTCCTCTCCTCTCCTCTGCTGTCTTTTGCTCATTTTTTGTGCCCTCCCTCTGCCCATCAACTCTGCATGAATATATCATCAGGAGGCATTGGCTTTCAGGATGGTGTTGAGATGCAGTTGCATCACCTCTTCGTCCTCTTCTATGCTTTCATCCCTCCATCCCACACACTTTTCATGTTGTTATTGAATTTGGCTGACTGCCAGTTCCCTGGATTACTTTGCCACCAGGTAGCCTTTTTTCATTATCTGCCGGACGGATCTTCCACCCTTTCTCCACCCCCGCCACTCTTTCTGTTGATTTCCTTTTCACATCTCTTTTTTTTTGCTCTCTTCTGTCTCCCTCTCTTCCTCCCTATGCAAGTCTCTGTGTTTCTCTGTCTGTCTATTTGCCCGATCTCGCCCTCCCTTGTTCCCCACCCTGTGCACAGGAGGTGTAATTGGAGCACCACTTCCCCCATATTGTGATTTTTAAAAGCCTTTTTGCCTTCCAGAGGAGAGAAAGTGACTGCTTCATCATTTTTTCGATTTACTGACATGGTTTTAGAAAGATAAAAAGTGAAGATTAATGTCTCTGGCAGCACAGCAGAGGGAGGTGTTGTTCATGTGAGGCGCTGATCCGAGAGCAGGCCTTAGCCTGCGCAGTGTTACAGCGCAGATCAACCTGGGACTGATCTGGAATCAGAGTCGGAGCCAGTTGAAATCCAATATTGAAACACTGGAAGACTGAGCTCATCAACCAGGGATATTTCTGGGAACTGTTCCCATTTTTCTCTCTTCTCGTAACCCCTTTGATTTTTCTGGCCCTTGACCAGCCCGTACGAGCGCCATTTTAGATGAATAGCGAAAACATGGCTCACTCACCCCTCAGTTTGTGTTCACCTGCCAGCACTATAATAGAGCATGGAGAGATGAACTGGGGTTGGTGCTGTTGGCAAAGTATTACCCGACTACATTAGATATCATTACTAACATGCTTAAACGATCAAGCACTCCAACATGTAGCGCTCTGAAAAAGTGTGTTGGGTATCCTTTTAACTACCGGTGCTCATTGAAGGGAGTAAAGTACACGGAAAGGAGTAAGAAAAAAAGTCATATGTCCAGGGACTCAAGGTTGGTTATAATACGAGACAAAATGCCTTTAATTAACAGGGCAAGACACTCTTTGTGTCACCATACCCTGAGGAAGACTCTAGCCAATATGTGTTGGTGTATTTTAAATGTCTTGCCATGTTAACTAAAGGCCTTTCATCCCTTTTTTGTAGCCAACCTTGAGTGTACTTTATAAAGCACAATTTATGCTTCTGTGTTAGATTTACGCCGTGGCTACGTACGTAAGTAGGTGGAGACACAGACCTCACGCCTAACCCTACGCAAGAGCCTGACGTTCACCTCTCGGAAAATGTAACCACATGTCACGTCGGCGCATGTTGCTCAGCCGTGGCTTGTTAGTGTCGCAATTCCCCCCGACTCCTTTCCTGGTTCTCTTCCTCCGTTAACAACATGAAATCAAGACGAGAGTTAACTTTTCCTGATACAGCTTTTCCACCGTAGTCAGAAACACAGGGAAGACACTTTGTTTCTCACACTATGACTCTAGAGTCACTACTACTCGCTCAGAAGCTAATTACCGTCACTCTCTCCCTTGTTTTTACCACACACTCCCCACACACACACACACACGCCGGCCCTGCCATTCTCTTAAAGAGATTGACGCACACACCAATGCATAAGTGTAAACTTACGTAGGCTACGATGTAAGCTCTGCGAGGAGCCTCTGCAGAACCTTAAATCACGGAGTATGGAGTCATTTGATTAGTGGTTGTATGAAAAGCTGCTGCTGATGTTGTGATGCGTCCTCAGTCCCGAGTGTCTCCTGTGTTCTCCAGGAAATAAACATTGAGGTGGACGAGAACGGCACCCTGGACCTGAGTATGAAGAAGCCTATTAAACGAGAGGGCAGTCTGTCCGGCACCAGCCCCGGGGTTCGGTCCCCGGACCCGTCCTCCTCCTCTTCCTCACTCCATCACGGTGGAAGCAGCGGGATGACTTCGCCAAACCTAAACGCCTACAAGCAGGAGGAGTGGGAGGGACCTCTGGATTACACCAAGCCCAACCGCCAAAGGGAGGAGGAAATGGACGAGGTCAGTGCAATTAGACTGAGCAAAATAAAGTCCATACCTCCAAACACGCAGTGTTTCCTGTGATAATAGTCACAGAGGAAGCATTGCAACATAAATAACAACAGACAAAATTCCCCCCTAAGCTTTTTGAATGAGAAACTCTTACTTGTTTACATCACTTTGTCTCTTTTCCGGTCCCCTTTTCCACTTTCTATTATTCATTAATTTCCCTGAAATGCAAGAGTTACAGTACAGTTAAAACATTGCACTGTGTAACAGAGGTGGTGTGTCAGGTGCATTGCACCATCCTGACTTTGGCATATGCAAATTCTTTCACTCCTTTGAACTTTTTCAAAAGAAATATTAAGGGCTTTGAGTGTGAATTTTTTATGAGGACACTGCACTTTGAAACATCATTTGTCGTAAAATAAAACAGAAATGGGATTGGAGTAGAGACTTGTGTGCACATGGTGGTTGGCAAAGTTTTGTTGCGTGTAAACAAACAACGTGTAAACTATTACAAGAAAACCGTCACTCAAAAATGGTCTAAAAAACACGTCAATACAATCCACACAACAACACAATTTCAAGAATTAAAAGGAAACACAAAGGAATTACCAAGGCGTTTTTTGCTCATCTGTTTTTTGCTGTCCGTTCAGATGGAGCACACAGGCCAGTCGTTTGTCTCGTCGGATGCAGAGGACTGTGACATGATGCAGGACTGTCTGGAAGACAGGAAGTACCCAGGAGAGGTTACAACTCCAAGCTTCAAAGTCAAGTTCCAGCCAAAGGATAGCAAGAAAGAGCTGCTCTCGTAAGTGACAAAGAGACTCTGTGAGGCTGTTGCGCTTTGAGCTAAATGCTAACATGCTGACGTTTACTGGTATAATCTCTAACGTGTTCACCAACTTAGTTTAGTGTGTTTGGCTTGCATACATTTTCCAATCAGCACTCAACACAAAGTACTGAGGATAAGGCTACATCCACACTACTCTGGATGTTTCATTTTTCAATGAGACAGAAACAAACTCCGTCCACACGAGAGTTTTAACTCCAGTAGCGGAACTGATCCCCATCCATATTACAAGTCAGACAATGCATCGCATGAATATTCCCAATACACAGCGACTCCATAAACATGAAGCAGATTGTCTGACGTAGCTCTGCGGTTGAAAATCATGGATGTATAAGTTATAAATACGGAAAATACTTTACAGAGAAAGAACAACAATGGCAAAAAAGCAAGACCCAATGTTTTTGCTTGGATCAATGACGTGGTTGAACGGTTGCTGAAAGGCATGTAAGCCTGCCTAACTGGTAGGACTGACTGACGTGCATTGTCGTTTCTAAAGGTCTCCGTTTTCTACTCGTCCAGACTACAAAGCAAGCCCGGAGTTTTTAAACCAAAACTGGGGCAGCAGTTTTTCAAAATGGCTCTAAAATGCTGCAGTAGAGTGTACGAGATGCGTAAACACAGCAAGATATTACATTTTTTAACCAAGAAGTAGTGTAGATGTAGCCTCAGGCTGAGGGGAGAGTCATTAGTTTTGCAAGTTTTTGGTCATCAACCAAAGCGTTGCACAAACGAACATTTTGACCTGATGATGGCGCTAGATTAAAAGTAAAGGGATCAGCAACAGTATTACAATTGATCTTAAATGGGACGTCTGCATCATAATTTAATGGCAGGCCATCCAATAGCTGTTGAGATATTTGAATGTCTGATTTTACATAGAATGGCTTAGTTTTTTCATATTAATCATGCAATATAGCCTATTTTGGTTTAATATCAATCTATTAATAATCCTGATAATAACAATAAGAAGTAAGGGTACTCATGAATCAGAGGTGCCGGTACACAGTTTCAGGTGTTGCTAACATTTCTGTTCCTCTCTGTTTCTCATCCTCTCCAGCTGTCCTACACCTGGTTGTGATGGCAGTGGTCACATCACCGGAAACTATGCGTCCCATCGCAGGTATGCACCATTGCAGACTTATTTTGGGTGATATATATACAGTAAATAAAGTCTTATATGCAGTGGTGGAATGTAACTAAGTACATTTACTCAAGTACTGTACTTAAATGCAAATTTAAGGTACTTGCACTTTGCTTGAGTCTTTTCTTTTCATGCTGTTTTAGGCTTCTACTCGGCTACATTAGTCTGACAGCTTTGGAGCTTTGTTACTTACAAAGTAAGATTTTTGAAGATAAAACAGATTTAGTTTATCCAAAATAAAGGTTTTATTATAAATAAATTAAACTACCCAACAATATCCAAGCTGAAATGAAAAGACAATTAAACAGAGAACTGTTTGGATTGTTTCCAGTTTCTAAAATGGGAGGATTTTTCTACATTGAGTACTTTTACTTTAAATACTTTAAGTACATTTTCCTTATGATACTTGCGTACTTTTACTCAAGGATTTTTTACAAGGATTTTTTTACAGTGTGGTATTAGTACTTTCGCTTAAGTATAGGATGTGAGTACTTCTTCCACCACTGCTTATATGAAACGTTAGATCTGTTGAGACTCATTTGCCGCTCTCTCTGCCCCCCCAGTCCAAAGCGGGTTGCACCACGACTAATTCAAATATTTTATTTGATCCTGACATGCCAGAGGCAATAATGTAGCGTGAGCCTGGGAAAGCAAAGACGGTCATTGACTTTGATATGCATCAGTAATTTACTTCTTGCCGTCTGTCCTCTTCTTCCTAAATGACCTTGGTATGCCTTGCATTCTTGATTTCCCCTTCGCTCACGTCCTTCTCCTCTCTCCCTTTTCAATCCCCTCACACTCGCTTTCCCCCCTTTTTTTTCGTCCTTCTCTTCCTCTGCCTGTCCTTCGCTCTTTCTCCTTTCTCTCTCAGTCTGTCTGGGTGTCCTCTCGCTGATAAGAGCCTTCGATCCCTCATGGCGGCCCACACCCCTGAACTCAAGTATGTCTGCTCTACACCTTCACTGCCTTTTCACTGCCACTTCAATGGACTGCTACTGACACCGTCCAACGCCACAATTCTTCATTCTGCTGACGTTAACTTATCTTTTGTTGCTGGCTGCTGCCTCTGCTGCATCTGGCATGGCGGGTTTTTTCCCTTCTGGCTTGGACTATGCTCGCTTTCACTTCAATCAGTTCATGTAAATGGGAAATGAAATTGTCATTTTGTAGTGTGCATAGCTCTTTACTAGAAAGTAGGCTTTTCACAGCCCCAATACAAGAAGTATTTAAATGGCAAAGAAGCCTCAAAAGACGGACTTTAAAACAGACATTGCTCAAGACTGAATCAGAAATCGAGCAACATGAATAAGCGAGAAGTATTTATCTCATCTGCATAATGCCGTTATCTTGAAGACACTTCACTCTGAAACATCACCGCTGTTGTTTTTATTGATGTTTTCTTCTCTGCTGACCTTGTATTAAATGTGAAGCATTGCTCTGCCCTTTTCCAGATGCCCCACTCCAGGATGTGACGGCTCAGGTCACATCACAGGAAACTACTCCTCACACAGAAGGTAACAAACAAAAAACACAAATGCACACACAAAAACACATACGCACACATGGACACACAGACCCATGCACCTACACACAAACAGTCAGTCAGAGAGGCCTAGTGACAGTTCATGGTAGAATCAGACAGGGATCACATACTCACACATTTCCACACCTTTCAATGATCCTGTTAGGCGCTTTGAGTTGATTTGGTTTGTAATTTGGTTTAACAACCTCTGTAAAATTATTCATCCTGATAATGTGCTCTCCCTTTACTAAGCAATCACTTCACCAGACCTTTTTTCAACCCTATGTTATGAACACCATACTTTCTGTTTTCAGTCTCTCTGGGTGCCCGCGTGCCAAGAAAAGTGGAATTAAAACTCCTACCAAGGACAACCAGGAGGACTCCGAGCTTTTAAAGTTCGTACCGCTCAGAAAGCCCTAATTTCTTCTTTTAGCGAGACTGACGGTAAAAGTAAAATGCAATAAAAAAACAAACAAAGACAGAGAAAGAGAGAGAGAAAGAGAGAGAGAGAGAGAGAGAGAGAGGAAAGTCACTTTGAATCATATGCAGAGGTAGTTACCTGCCCCCAAAATTGAATCAAACAATCAGCCCCTCACTGATGGGAAAATACACTTACTGCAGATACTGATTCTGAATGTAGTTCATGGTAGAGTGTCATAGAGAGTCAATAGATTGTCAATACATAAGAAATACACAAGGCTTCATATTGCATTTGCACACAAAACAGTTAATTTAACAGCATATTGATACCAACATGTGCTGAACATTACAAGCTCATGCATCAATAATATTATCCATTGCAGAAAACACAGATGTATGAATATTAAATTTAGCCCAGTAGACAAAGTATATAACTTATAATATATCTATATATATGCAATATCTATTATAACTTTCTCTACAGTTTATATGTTTGGATTCTCCTTGTCTAACCATTGTGCCTCTCTTTATTTCTTTCCCTGCTGCCTGGCATTACTTCTTCTTCTTCTTCTTCTTCTTCTTCTTCTGCACCACTCTCCTCGTTTTTTTTTCTTCTTGTTTGCCTTCTTTGCTCTCCTCCTAGCAGATGCCCAGTGCCGGGCTGCGACAGTTTGGGTCACATCAGTGGGAAGTACGCCACGCACCGTAGCGCGTACGGGTGTCCGCTGGCGGCACGCAGACAGAAGGAGGGCGTCCTGAACGGCACACCCTTCAACTGGAAGGCCTTCAAGACAGAGGGGCCCACCTGTCCCACCCCAGGTTGTGACGGCTCCGGACATGCTAACGGAAGCTTCCTCACACACCGCAGGTAAGATGCTCAAGTTTTTTTTTTTCTTTTCTTTTCTTTTTGTGATTAACGTTTTTATTTTTTTGTATTTTATTTTAACAAAATACAAAAACATACATCTTGCAACATTATTCGGTTTATTGTCTTGAACGTTGAAGACCCCCGCTGTATGGTCTTGACTGGTCGTGAATATTGTAGTTACTGTGTCGTCTTTTCTTGATTTTTTTTGGGGTGGGAAGTGATGATGAGGGGGGGTGATATATTCATGACAATTGTATATTTTGCACGTTGGTTAAAAAAAATATTAAACCCCCCCCTCCTCTTTTTGTGTCTCTAGCCTCTCAGGGTGCCCCAGAGCCTTGTTTGCAAAGAAGAAGGCCAAGTACCCCTCAGAGGACTACCTGAACACCAAGTTCAGGGCCAGTGATGGTAAGATGTGGTGAAGAAAAAACTATAAATAACTTTGTGTGTATGCCTGTGTCTATACATGTGTGTCAGAAAGGAACAAATCCTCTTGATAAAGCAGGAAATGTTTAGTCAGTTATAGAACCAGGTACACATGGAGAGAGAAGTATTCAGATACTTTATTTAAAGGTGCTGCAGGTATGATTGCGAAGATCCAGGACCAAAAGATTTGACATCAACAACTTCTCAGTCCCTCAGTAGTGATTGACACTAACTAACCCCCCCGTCCCTGCTTGGTGCATCTGAACAGGGAGCTGAGGATTTTTGCAAATCACACTACAGGCTGTAGGTGGTGCTAGAGGAGCCAGATTTATTTTTGAAATGAGCTGCTTCATGTAGTTCTACTCGAAAATACGGCCAGTTTCAGCAAATATGACAGGGAGTCAGTTTTATAAGTCTTACCTACTGCATCTCTAAGCAAAAGTTCTAGTACCACATTGTAAAATTACTCTGTTACAAGTAAATGTCCTGCATTGAAAATGTTACTTAAGTATGAAAGTATCATCAGGAAAACGTACCTTAAGTATTAAAAGTAAAAATACTCAATGAAGAAAAGTCCTTACATTTTAGAAACTGGAAACTAACTGTGTGCTAAGTTTCCAGTTTAATCGGCCATTCATTTCAGCGTGACATGTAGGGCTACAGTAAATATTGCTGGGTAGTTTAATACATAATAAAACATTGTGTTTATAAAGTACATGTGTTTTGTGTGTAAAAATCTAACTTTGTAAAGCAACTAATACTGTCAGATTAATGTAGAGTTGTAAAAAGTATAAGATTTCTCTCTGAAATGTAGCGGAGTAGATGTAGAAAGTGACATGAAAAGAAAAGACTCAAGTAAAGTACAAGTACATGAAATTCATACTTAAGGACAGTACTTGAGTAAATGAACTTCCACCACTGCATTATACAACATGATTTAGCCTAAGCTAGTATACTCTTTATCCCAAAACAGAAAAAGATATCAAATCAAACATGCATAGGTCAACTGAAACATAGACTAGACACTTTTCTATTCTAATGTGTCCACGTCTTTTCCTTTAGTTTTGGACAACGATGAGGACATCAAGCAGCTCAACAAAGAGATTAACGACCTCAATGAATCCAACAATGAAATGGAGGCTGACATGGTCAACCTGCAGACTCAGGTGTGTGTTTCTGCTTTTGTTTTATTTTAGGCTATAAATCACTGAACATGTAGTCTATGCCGATTTATTTACAGTGTAGTTATGATGCCGCCGGAAGTTCCCTTCGGATGTCCTTCACATTCAGCTTTACTTGAAACTTTGGGCGGGTTGCGCAACATTAACCGGAACCAGATTTTCCTCCGCAGCACTGCGGAGATAGGTCTGGCAATGCGAGACTACTGAACATGTGACAAGAGAGAAGTACTGAGTCATATGTTAGACTTAAAGTGCTTTATTCAGTCATTGGAGCAGGTTGAGGAACATTTGATATGGTATATACAACTAATTTACAGTGTGTGCTTTCATGGTAATGAAGGAACATGTCAGCCAGTGCAACAGTGTGGCTTATTGATGTGTTTTAACAACAATGGAGCTCTGGGACACAGAGGGGGAAGACATATCTGACTTTAAAACACACATAACACTCGAAATCAGTAAAGAATTTATTTGCTATAGTAGTTAACCACATGGACCTTGGTGATTGGTGCATACCAGAGAGGTGGACTCGAGACTTGGTGACTTGGACTCGTGTAGCCTTGAGTCACCATTATGATACCTTGAATAAATGACTTGAGACTCTACTTGGACTTGTACCTTCATGATTCAAGACTTGACTTGAGGCATGACAACTCAGATGACTTGTATGTATTCTTAAATTAGAATGTTAGCTGTTAAATATAAAATAATATAATTTAATGTTGTCAGGTTGTTGTCTAAGTAACAAGTATGGTATGCAGAGGCAGCAAACTGTAAAACATAATTGGACAACTCCAAAAGCTCCTTGGCATGTGAAGGTCATGATTGGATAACTGTCAGTCAGTCAACCTCCTTGACTTGACCTGCCCCCCCCCCCCAAAGAAATAACTCGTCACTTACTTGGGACTTGGACCAAAGGACTCAAGACTTACTTGGGACTTGAGCAAAGAGGACTTAAGTTACAACACTGAGATAAACACAAATAAACATTAAACAAGAATAAGTATAAGAATCCCACTTAGTTTGATCAGTTGATTGTTGGTTTGAGGATTTTTATAGAAGTAGTTCACAATACAATCACTTCAACTGTTATATATAAACTTTATTTCTGACCCAGGGGGATCTATATCACAATAAAAACATACACAAACACACAAATACAAAAATACAGAGCGTCCCACAATGTTAAGTGACTAATATACAGACATGTTTGCCAATGGTTCCACAGTTGGGAAGAGAATCTGACAGAATTGCGTACAGTTGCAGCTAAAAGACAACCTTGTGCCTAAAGTGGTACCGTTGTAGACATTGTGTTGCTGTGTGTTGCAGATCTCGTCCATGGAGATGAACCTGAAGAGCATTGAGCACGAGAACAAGATGATCGAGGAACAGAACGAGGCTCTGTTCATGGAGTTGTCTGGTCTCAGCCGCGCTCTGATCCGCAGCCTGGCTAATGTACGCCTGCCACACATGGTGAGTTATTGTCTGCATACACACACACACACACACACACACACACACACACACACACACACACGCAGTCGTGTCTGGCTATCTTTGTGGGGACCAGTCATTGACACAATGCATTCCCTAGCCCCTTACCCTAACCTTAACCATCAAACCTAAATGCCTAACCTTAACCCTAACCCTAACCATAACCTTAACCATCAAACCTAAA
>NC_048413.1:25852473-25865272 GCF_013103735.1 Etheostoma cragini | reverse complement strand
TCACAGTTTTTGGTCCCCACAAATGTAGCTAAACCTGGCCCACACACACACACACACACACACACACACACACACACATACACAGGTTTTCTTCTTAAATGTATCTTTTTAAGGTATCTCCATATAACAGAGAGTCGTGTAATTAATATCAACACAACAAACTCAGCTTTCTGTATAGTAATGTACAAAAAGATAATTTTGCTGAAGCGAAAAAACTTTAATTGGCTTTTTGAATTTCCTCAAATCTTAAGATTTGTTTTAGTGCTTGAAATGAGTTTACCATAGTATTAGGTTATATATGAGTCAAATAGTAAATAAACGTCTAAAATGACAATTTGGAATATTGCTTTTTGGGTAGGAGTTTTGTCCACCACGTTTGGACGTGCAGGTGCGTCTTTCGTCCTCAGAGGATTAATGCAGGGGTGTCAAACTCAACTTCACTAAGGGCCACACCGGAAAATGAGAATAACATCAAGGGCCAGACATGTAGAGTTTATTGACTTGCTTTAAGTTATTTGAAAAAGGTCAAAAGGTCAAATATGATTGACTGTATTATTGCTGGAATCATATAACCTTCTCACTCACTGTTGGGAAAAAGTTCCTTAGCCATCATAGAGTTAAGCAAATCAAGCTAAACTGTTTCAAGGGCCTGACTATGCAAACTGACCGGTTGTGTCGTGATCTCAAAATGTCAAAGTCATCAAATCTGCTAAGATTCTTCTTCGAGTGTCACGCACAGTTTCTCGTATTTTGGTTTTGGTTTTTGATTTGAATGTTTGGAGGTGTGTTGACCACAAGCTCATGGCTGTCGGTTTCCCTGCTTTTTCTCAGCTGAGATTGGTTGTTGTTTGTGCCACAGCAGGGGCCGATCACGGAGCAGAACTTCGACAGCTATGTGAGCACCCTGACCGACATGTACACCAACAAGGACTGCTTCCAGAGCCCCGAGAACAAAGCTCTGCTGGAGAGCATCAACAAAGCTGTGAAAGGCATCAAAGTCTGAGGCTCGACACACACTAACACACAGAATGCAAACTGTCCTGAAGTGCTGGAGCGTGAAGGAGGTGGATGTGGAGGGACGGGGAGATGAGGAGAGAGATGTACTCTACAAGTACTCTACAATATATTGAAGTATGATTCAAAAACAAAAAAAGGGAATTCAGGTTATTTAAATAAACGGCAACTTATAAGAAAAGATTTTTTTTAAAGAGAAGATCAACCCAGGGAGCACTCTGTTGGAAGAAAAGTGACGCGGACCAAAATCCACACCATGCTGCTGCTGGGATTAAAGGAAGGAAAAGTGATCCTTCAGTCAGAATGGATGGAAAAGAAGAATAATGTTACTAGAAACAGTATCTGGGTTATTTTTTTTTTTAAATATGCTGTATTGTTTACCTGTTGTCTCTCTGTTGTGTCCTTAACTGTTTCTGGAGAAGCGGTTCACTGTTGAGCGGTCAATCCGGTTTTTCACGCTTCATATCAACTGAAACACAGAAGGAACGCAAACACATGATGGCTTACAGGAGCTCGGCCACGTGAAGAGGAGGACACGGATGAGTTGGAGACTCTCAGTGCTGTCCTGTAGCACACATAGGACTGTGTGTGTGTGTGTGTGTGTGTGTGTGAGTGTGTGTGTGTGTGCGTTCACAGAAGGCAGAAGCTCTCTGATTTACAGCCACACACACACACCTCGGCATATGGCGCAAGCGCTACACTGAATTTGTGTTTGTTTTGTTGTATGACTGATGTCAACAGCACAATGTTGACTCAGTTTGGGGGGGTTGGGGGGGGGGGGGTTTGGGGGGGACAGCTGATATCATGATTTCAAAAGAAGCAAATTCCTCCTTTTATTCCTTTTTTTAACTGAAATGATAATAGTAATAGTGTGCACACATTTCAAATTCAGTTTGTCATATCAATAGTATTTATCAACATAGGAATTGCACTTCATTTCAATGAATAGTTTTGTGGTACAATAATGATTGTTATATATGAATTATTTAAACTTATGAGCTTTTAAATTGTAACTTATTGCCATTTATGTTATTGAGGTTTATTTATTTGGAGCAATCTATTTATTAACTTTGTTTTGTAAGACACACACAAAAAAGCATCCTTATTGATTATCGTGGTCGAAGCGATTTGCAGATGTCGTATGTCAATATTTTAAGAATCTATATAGATAACTGACGAGGCATATATTGTTTTGAGTACTTTTTAAAAACCTTTTTAAGTGCAGATGTTTTTATAACTGACAAAATCTTTTGATAATTTTACAAAAAAAATCTTATCTTTTGGGGTTGTTCTTGTTTTTCTTCTTCTTTGTTTATGTTCTTTCTGTTAACTGCTACATTCAGACACCCACTACTGAGGGGGAAAAAAAGAAAGTATGTATTTATTATTTATTTAATATGAAAGAAATTGACTGATATGGCTGTATATTTATTTTGCTATTTATTTGCGTGATGTGACGGTTGAGTCTGAGTAGTCTCAAAGATCCACTGCTAATATTTAAATAAAGAAACAAAATCCATACAAATACTGTTTGATTACTTAGGCTTTTACCTAGACATACCAGCAGCTGATTGTAAAGACAAACAGTAACCCAACAAAAGCAATCACTGTTCTGTTGCTATCTGATCTCTGTGCGTTTGCTTTTGTCAGGTAAAAGAAAACCAGGAACAGTTCAAAAATTCAAAATGTTACCTCTCCCGAGCGCTTTGTAGCAGCTAGCACTGGCTCACCCAAAACCTCTGTAATGTACCATAGATGCTTAGGTCTTATTTATTATTTTCATCAGCACAATGGTACAGATATAGAGCTCTATTGCAGCAGTGGTTCAGGCTGGATGTATGGGTCTCAAACACACACACACACACACACATACACACACACACACACACACACACAATATAGGATGGCCTCCTTTGACAAACGTCTATCAGATAAACATACACACCCTTGTAGCCTTACTCTAGATTTTAATTTTTTGATGCACAAAGTGCCACTAAAAAAGAAAAAAGAAAAAAAAGAACTCACTTTCTTTCCTGATTCTTCGCATTACTGCAATGTAACAATGTCTGGTCCCGGGAAGACCGAGGCGTCAAGAGAGTGGTGATTGTTTCAGATGCCTTTATTTCTCTGCCAAGATGGCCATTAGTACACTATATATACATTCTGTATAAATAGATTTTAAAGATGCTATATATATGAATATAAACATACATATATTTTTCCAGTGTAATTGTTGACTTGCTCTTCTTCTTCTCTTGTATTACCTTAACAAATGATCACTAGCTGTCTAGAAGAGATGTGAGGGGTGTTATCAATGGGAGGCAGTTACACCTTCTTTAATATCACAAAGACCTGCTCAACTGTGGCTTTAAACATACCATTCACTCAAACTGAAGGCAAAGTAGGCATTATGGTGATACGGTATAATACTTTGGAAGTGTTTTCATTGTAGTTTTTTTTTTTTTAATCCCCATTTCCTGTATTTGTCTGTCCTTAATCCAGAAATGTCAAAAAAACATCTGCTGTATGTTGTACTACTGAATCTGAGAAATAACTGTCAATTTGAAACTAGATGGTTGGCTCTTTGTTCCTAAGTGTCATGTGAGTTCATGTATAGTAAAAAAAAAAAAGAAGAAGAAATGATGATGCCTCTGAATAATGTTCTGCACATAGTGTTTGGCAACATTGTGCAGTTATTGTATTGTTACTAGTTAAGCCTGCTTGCTCTGAGCCCGTTCTCTCTAATGTTGAGTCGAGCAAGTAGGAGACTGTAGTGTAACCTGCCTTTGAGTGATTTGTTGCAGCTACTGTGGTGTACAGTATGAAACCCTTGTGTAACTCTGATGTCAAAGGCATGTTGTAAATGTGCTCTTAGCCAATGTAGAATGAAACTCCTTTTGTGCACTTTCTGAATAACTGTTGAAAATGCCAGCATTTGAGTCTCGACTTGTAAGAAACCCCGATAGATCACGAGCAATAGCAAGTACTCACCTCCGCTGGAGGGCGCATTGCAAAGCATTGCCACACCTGTTTGTTGCTGTTCCCCGTAGAAAACAACCTGTACATTATGTCACGTAGAGACATATCTGTGATTCAGGGGGTTTGGCTCGGAAATGTAGAAAAGAGAAGCGGTACTTTCTTTTCCAAACAAAAAAAAAAAAGAAAAACCAAAAGAGATTGACAGGAAGCAGAGTTTGGTTCTCAGGTGAGCGGGGAGAGCTGCTTGAGCAGAACAGAGCAATGCCATAGGTTGGCCTGTCAGCTGAGGCCAGAGGCGAGGGCAGCTGCTGGATCAAGGCCTCCTGCGAAACAAAATGAGTGTGTGGGAGTGGGAAATTGATTTGCCAGGCTACACAATCTCCCCTTATTTTAGGAGGGGGCGTTTGTTGCATAAATATGTGTCCATCACTCAAAATGAATGTCAAAGCTTTTTATGACTTTTAAACCCCAACCCCACCCCTCTCCCACCCCTTCCCCGTGTCTTATGTAACCTTTCCTCAGGAAAGATCATTTTGATGCATTTGGTTAACAAAGTAGTATATTCTTCCTCTCTTGAAAATGCACGAGAATACTACCCAAGAGTGTTAAGACTGTGAATATTCTCCTAACTTATTTATTATGTCATGATCCCTTTTAAACTGCTTGATGAAATTGTCTACCGAGGTATGTAAATGAATAACACTGAGGCCATGAAAGTGGAGCAGTTTTAAAAAAAATGTCAGCTGAGAAAGCAAATGTAGCCTACTGTTGGTTCTGCGCCCACGCACCGTCCTCCATTTTACAGTAAAGTACTGCATGATGGCGTGAAGAGTTGTATTACTCTAAATAGCAAAGACATTGGAAAACAAACTGATCGCGGCCCAGTTTTCTCTAAAGCACCTGGAATGAAAACAAATTTAACATGATGACACTTTTCAGGAAAAACACAAAAACCCAGCCCAGACCAAAATCCAGCTGTGTGTTTACGGGGGTGGGGTGGGGGGGGCATGTTGGCATCCTGGTTCCATGTTAGGTACAGATGTATGCTTGCCAAGAGCAGAATGGTCACACTTTGATGCACACACCATGTAGAAAATGACTCGATAGGATTGTAATACGATAGGACTGTCTAGTTGAGTGGCACTTTTCATCAAGCTGAGCAAAACCAAAAGCCCCCAAACCCAATCCCCGACCACCTCCACCCCCCCACCCCCCGCCCCACGCCCCCCTGCTGTAGTTACAAGCCGTGTGGTCTTATCATGTGTGCCTTTCTCTCTTCACCCATTTCAAGATATGGTATGTTTACACTTAGCAAACCTGGTTCAAATAGTGTTGACAACATTTGGTCTGCATCTCTAACCCAATACTGTGGGGGTACCTGGGGTGGTGGTGGGGGGGTGTTACTATGTTTAGGGATATAAAGTAAATGTGTCTTTTACATGCAAGTAGAGGCCATTTTGTGACAGATATAGAAAACAACAAGCTTCTGTTAGGAAAACAAAGAAACTGTGATCTCATTCTGTCGATTCAGGTACCAAACTGCATGGCCAGTTTCTGGGAAGGAAATCTGAAGAGCATCATCATCATCATCATCATCATCATCATCATCCTCATCCTCATCTTCATCCTCATCATCCCTAGATAATGCATCAGTGTGCAGGGCGTTATTTTGAAACATATGGAAGTCTCTGTACATATTTGTATTAAGAAGAAACAGTGTTATTGTTGTTGTATTGCAGACAAGTTGAAAAATGGCAAAAAAAAGAGAGAAAAGTTTGTGACAAAGACAAAAAAAACAACTTCCACAGCCAAGGGTTGTCCCGCTAGCACATTTTTACAGAGATGAGCTATTTTTACTGGTGATTTTCTAGGCATTGATATTGATATCCTTTAAAAAAACAAAAAGTACAAACCTTCCAAAATTACAAGCACTTCCACAATGATAGATTGTATGGTCAGTTTTGTTACTTTTGTAGATGTGGTCGTTCCTTTACTACTGCACCGTTTTGTAAAGTGGGACAGGCCTTGGCTGTGTGTCCTCGGGGTCTCATGATGTTTTTGTTGGGTTTTTAGTTGTTGTTTTTTTTTTAAATTGGGAAGTAAAACACTGTAGATGGGCCGGATTTGTGACTGTGTGTTTGTGTACTTGTGTACATGTTCCCCTGTTCCTGTGTCAGTGTTATAAACCAGAGAAGTGATGTCAGTTATTGTTGGGGTATGAACCATTTTAAATGTTCTCTATGAAATACACAAATAAAGAATCATAGACAAGTATGACTCTGTCCAATCTCTCTGTGTTTGTGCTCTTGTACGTCTTTCTTTGTCAGGACCTATTTGAGTTTTAGGACTTGGGAGCGAGGACGTTTTTGCAAAGTGAGGACATGTTGGCCAGGGCTTACTTATGGAGAGTTGTTTAAGTATTACAACTTGGTTTTGGGTTATGGTTAGGGTTAAGTTAAGGCAGTGGTTCCCAAACCTTTTCATGTGAAGAACTCCTAAACTGACACAAATTAGACCACGGACCCCCAATTGATGATATTTCATCCCAGGGTCCCTCCTCTGACAGGGTTTTTGCTTCTAAATGTTTGATTACAGCAAGTGTATAAAAACCACCATCAAAATAGCCATTGTGCTACTTATGGATTGAAATTAGAATAAACAATTTAGTGGAAAAAAGATTCCCCCTTTCTTTTTTCCACTGGGGACCCCCGGAAACACCCTCATGGACCCCCTTTTGCGAGCAACTGGGTATAGGGAGTATGAAATGCATTGTGTCCTTATGAAGGTCCTCCCAAGTATAACAAAAAAGAGAGAGGCTCTCAGTCTTGCATGGCATTAACATCAGGGCTTGTGCATGAGTTAACTGAAGTAAATTGTATATTATGTATAGACACACACTCACACACACACACACACACACACACACACAAACACACACACACACACACACAGCTTTCCTGAACAAAATGGGGGGCTTTTAGTGTGCAGTTAATATGCAGTTACATGTAGTTTGCATGTTGAACAGCGCTGACATCTGCTGGTATTATTAGTAAATGAACATGTTGTGCAGTGAGTATTTATTTTAGAACTTTGTCTCTCTTCAGTAATCCTCAAATGAAAATCATTTATAAATGTTTTTTTGTGTTGAGGGTTGTCAGTTTGATCTGGCCCTGGCTTCGGCACTGAGTGGTATTAGTACAACGTAATAATGATTATAGAAAAGTACCATTTATGTGGTATAACATATGGACAGGAATGCTTGTGATACATTTATGAGTGATCAGTAAACCATATACTTTGTAATATAATAAAATACTTTGTATGATAATTATAAGAAACCTTTACAATATGTAATGCAACACAACCATACAAACTCAAATTACCATTTAGCGGAATCAACGAGTTTTTTTTATTACAAGTGTTTCTATAGGTCTAGCAACCTATTCCGTAGGTCCTTTTTTACTGCAGTTTTGAACGACTCAAGTGTTACTAATGATAATAACTCTATTCTATTTTAATCAAGTGTCCCAGTAAGCCATGAGTGTGACAGTGAGCCAGCAGGAGCCTGAAACTAAAGCAGCTATATGGATTTCATCATTCATTTTATTCTTCCACCTGTGAGTTTCCTACTGTGAAATATCAAAATGTCTGCTATAAAGAAGGCCATTAACTTAGGTCACTAGCCGGAGGCCATTCCAACCACACAGCGACAACCGAAGCTTATTTAATTAAATTGTTAATTAAAATCCAATGCTACAGTTAGTTTCTCAATCCATTACAGCACACACAAGGCAGCCCTTGTCTGACCTGTAATAGATTGAGGCTGGTCTCAGATAAAAACAGATAACAGACTCAGTTGTGATTGGCTGAGTCACGTGGTAAAAATAAAAAAAACTCCATAAAGGCCCTATATATAGATTTAGATTAGAGGCACAAAGCCATGACGAAAGACTACGATTGTGTTGCAAATAATCAGTTGTTAATCGACTGTTTTTTTTTAATCGTTCATGTGTATGTCCTCTGTTGGTTTTTAATCGCGTCTGACCCTTAGCTGCTCCTGCAGCTGAGAGCAGAATGTAGGCCATGCTCCTCTGGCCGTTATTTTGCGTATGTTACGTCTGACGTCAGCGCGTCTGCTGGCCGAATGTTTACATCCAGCAGTGCTTCTGTTCTTCTGACTGGATCTTCACAACAACAAACGGCTGAACACAAGGAATCCCGCTAAGACAGAGCATATCAGTCGGCATTTTCCCAAGGTATTAGCTTTCCCGGGCTCCAGCGTGGAGGCGCAGTGAGGACCAGGGGTTGGTTTCTGCTCCAGCAGCAGTTAACGTTAGCTCTTCTTTCTCTCATTCTTGTCTCGAGCTGTCTTCTCTCCCAGCGAAGACGAGAATGCGGTTATTTCTGTTTGTGTTGACCTTGCCCCCGCATGGGACTCTGTAACATATGTAATATGTCTTTTTTGTTGCTTATTCCAGACGGTTGTTGGACTAAAAAAGGATTGAATATGAGTTTTTATTCGAATTCTTATCACCTGAGTGGCGCAAACAGCAACCGCAACAACGTGCACGGGCTGTGGACGTAAGCGCCGCGGTGCGATGAAAGCGGCTGCGGTTGCATGTCTGGGCGTGACTTTTGACTCTCCTTATACACGACGTAGAAGGGCCGTGATAGCTAATTTACTAAATCAGGGAATGAATTTCGAAGCTGAAATGGCAGTGTTTTTATAGGAAGTGTGTACCCTTCTAGCCTACTAAACCACTCGGTTTGTTACAGACTGGGCCACAGCGCCCTCATGAGGCCATGTGTGTAAACCTCCTGAAGAAGAACTATGATTTCCCCTTCCATTATAAGGTTTAGGCGTTTGGGGGCACTACCTAAGATAAGATAAATGAATGCCAGATCAAAGGGATAATCAAAACTATCTAACTATGTCGACTTATTTAGCAAGTTTAGCATTTTTTTTTTGCAAAAAGTAGCATTTTCTAAACACACATGCACACACACACCAAAAATGTGCACCCAGGTCTTCCACAAACCTAGGAAAAGCACTGATATTCACAGGGGATAAAATCTCGTTGTGCTTCGATTTGATTTGCTTCCATGAAAAGTTTTTTTCTGGTTTTAATGCAGCAACTGGTGTTTGTTGCTTTTATTGATTCTGTGCCCGGAAAAATTCTCTTCATCTCAACTCAAGGGGCATCAAAGGCATGAGGGCCATTAATATGTAAATGCTCACGCCCCTTTGTTCTTTTATAGCCACATCATGGCTATGGCCAGCATTTGGCAGCCAGTGTGCACCCTGTGATCTCCTGTCCTCTGGCATTGCCCTCTGGTGTTGTTTTTAACACCACCCTGAACCACTGCTGCAGCCGCTGCAGCATTCATGCCTACAGCTGTATCCTGCTCCCAAAAGCTTCATTTAGGCCTCTACATGGTTGGGTCAGGCTTATTTGTGCATAACGTCTTCAGAGCTTAATGGTGGATGCCTTTTGGACTACACTACACCACTACTTTGAACCTTGCGTTTTGACCGGGTGTTGATTGTCTTGGAGTTTATCCAAGTTTGACACACTTTTGAAGGGATCCTTTCCATAATGTTGCCAGACACGTTAATCTGAGCCTGTCAGTGGCAAAACAAGCACTTCTGTGAAGGTAAATACAAGCTGGACTATTGGCTTTTTAACTTACATTGTAGCTTGTTTAGCCGCTGCCGACTGAAGCGATCTTGCTTAATACTGGACCAACATCCAAGCTTGCTGTTCCTATCTGTCACTTAAACACAAAAACATAGTAAAATAGGGTCCAGGTTGAAAAAAAAAATACGGACCAAAGGACTTTAACGGGAGTTTGGGTATTTGCAGTTCCCCATTTTTTGTAATTTATTGACAAAAGGGATTTAAAACAAAAAAATTGGTCCAGTATTTAGCGAGATGCCTGTAACTGAAATAATGAAACAGGCTGTAATGTAATCCCATTCTGTTCAACGTGAATGTACCGTGTGCTGTTTTTGCCACTGACAGGCTCAGATTATTTTTCTTCTGTTTGACTTCAGGGAAAGATGGAGGCGTTGTCGTAATCCTGCTATCATCTTGTGTGTAACTTTCTGATGCCAGGTCAACACATGACTTAAATGAAATGAAATAACAAATAGAAAAAGATTTACAGACTCCCTTTTAAATTATGTAAAGAGTAGGTTTGAGAGTAAACAAGTACCGAAGTCAGAAAAGAATGGATTTGTCCTTTTTGAACAAAAGGACACACGTTTCTATTGATTTTTTTCCTCTCTAACCAAGATGAAAGGGTTTGAGAATGTGTGCAGCAATGCTAACTTACTGTAGGTGATTTCTAACACATAATTCTTGTCATATGCCTGCAGTCAACATGGGGGGAGCTGTAAGTGCTGGTGAGGACAATGACGACTTGATTGACAACCTGAAGGAGGCGTACTACATCCGCTCAGACCTGGTGGAGCGGGCTTTCCGAGCTATCGACCGGGCTGACTATTACCTGGATGAATACCGGGACAATGCTTACAAGGTGAGCAAAAACAATAAGTCCGTGAAATCTCCCAACCAGGGTCCAAAGAAATCCACAGCATGCATGATATACAGGACATACACCTTTCAGATGAAAACACTGGTGGATGAAGAGATTTTAGTTTTGTTTTTAAGGGCACTTTGTATGATAGGCGGAAAGATTTATGGGTATAACCAAAGCTGGGTATGGTATACTATTGTTGTTGTTAGGACTTGGCTTGGCGGCATGGAAACATCCACCTATCTGCTCCGTGTATCTACTCTGAGGTGATGGAGGCTTTGGATCTCCACCCTTGCCTCTCCTTCCTCAACCTCGGGAGTGGGACTGGCTACCTCAGCACCATGGTCGGCCTCATATTGGGTATGTGGTTAACTGCGGTAATTCAGCATGTAGTGTCTATATTGGTGTTCTGGTAAACATGTGGCGGTGTGAAGGTTGCAGGCACACCTGTGTGGACTGGAGAATATGGGTTCAATTTCTTAAGGCTCTATTAACTTGCCTGGATACACAATATGTCTTTTTTTTTTTAAAACAACACAACAAAGCCATGTTTCCACCAAGCAATGTCATGTAGTATCTGTAGTAACCTGTACAGTACATGTACCTTAACTGTAAACACTAGATCAGTTTTACGCTTCCATTGCAGACAGTCCTTTTTAATCTAGACAGGGTTGTGACTCGGCGGTAGCAGCCATGCACGGAGAAAAAAACGTTTCATTTCTTCAGTTCTCGTTTTTTATCCTCTTCAACGATGATGCAGGAGAACGTCTGCACCTTCTTGATCATTGACAGAATGGTGTTGCACGCTGACGTTTTAGAAAATAATAACTCGGTCTCCCATTATTTTAGATTGAGCTCTGGGAAACACCCAGTAAGACACTTGTTAGCCGACCTGAAATACTCTAAGTTGCAATATGGAAAAAATCCTCAAATGTACCCAGGGGCTTCACCACGCTTTTACAATTAATAACTAAAATGTTATATTTCATTCTTAGGCACTTTGTCCATGTAAGAAAACAAGCCAATCTTCATTTCAAGAGTATAATTAATTTTAATATATTGGAGTCACAACAGCATAGTGTTTTTTCTAGGACTTTTAAGAGTACGCGTGTGTGCATGCGACAGAGAGGGGAGAGCGAGAGCTGCAGAATGAGGTCTCTCTACAGTACTTTAAATCCCGGTGTTTAGCTTTCCACCCATTGCAGCTCTAATAGGGGAAACCAAAATTGCACGTTTCTAAATATAAAATCAAGAGGGTGTCTAACTACGCATGTAAGCGTGGGTAATTCAAAGTGTGATCTGTGGTGTGCTCCCTGTTCCAGGACCATTTGGAGTGAATCATGGGATAGAGTTACATGCAGATGTGATTGAGTATGCTTATCAGAAGCTCGACTCCTTCATCAAAACCAGCGACAGCTTCGACAAGTAAGTGGCCATCTGTGTCAGGGACAGTTCCTTGTGTGACTGCACGGTGTTGTTATCCAATTCTCCTTTGGGATTTTTAGTCATTTACTACTTTTGCATACTTTTTAGCTACAAAAACCATTCAAATATCAAAATGTTCAGCTCTAGAAAGGACATTTGTGCTTGTTTTCAACTTTTCTCCGCCATTTAAATTTGTTTAAAATGTTAAGCTTTTTTAATTTTTACGTTGTAAGTCAATGGAGCAACTTTCAGCTATTACAAATGTGTTTGTAATAGCTTTGTTATCATTGCTTTGTTTAAATGTAGTGCTTCTTTAGGCTTTTACTTTTTAATCATTTCTTTTCAACATACTATACTATGACTTTTTCCACCATATATTTACTATGACTTTGTATCAATTTTTTGACATACTATGTCCTTTTTTGTCACTTTTTTTTTAACATACTATAGTATTTTCCAACATGCTTTGCTTTGACTTTTTCCGATATATCACTTTTTATCACTTCTTTTTGACATACTGTACTATAACTTGTTTCCACCATATTATACTATGACTTTTTTTCCACATACTAAACCAGGACTTTATCACTTTTTTTAACATTCTGTGACTTTTTAATCACTTTTCTCGACATGCTGTACACTTTTATGATCATATATTTGATCTATATTATTACTTTTTTATCTTTCTTTTTGACATACTATACTATGACCTTTTTATCACTTTTTCGACATATGACTTTTTTGACATACTATATTATCAGTTTTTAAGCACTTTTTTCAACATACTATCATATGACTGTCTAATAATTTTTTCTACCATTTTATAATATGACTTTTTCCG
>NC_048413.1:25818575-25852373 GCF_013103735.1 Etheostoma cragini | reverse complement strand
ACATTTTTTATTTTTTCGACATACTATACTATGACTTTTTTTAATCTTTTTTTTCGACATACTATACTATGACTTTTTGAACATTTGTTTTTCGACATACTATACTATGACTTTTTTAATCCTTTTTTTTTGACATACTATACTATGACATTTTTTATTTTTTCGACATACTATACTATGACTTTTTTTAATCTTTTTTTTCGACATACTATACTATGACTTTTTTTGTCTTTTTTTTCAACATACTATACTATGACTTTTTTTAAATCTTTTTTTCCGACTTACTTTACTATGACTTTTTTAATCTTTTTTTTTCGACATACTATACTATGACTTTTATTATCCTTTTCTTTTCGATATACTATACTGTGACTTTTTTTTATTTATTTTTCCCCCAACATACTATACTATAACTTTTTTAAACACTTTTTTTTTTTCCGAAACACTATGACTTTTTTACCTTTCTCTTTAATTGGCAGACAGAAGGTTGCATGGTTGTATCTTGTGTAAGTTGTGAGATCCAATATACTAAGTGGAAGAAGGAAATATGCTGAAAACATGCATGGTTTTGTCAGGTCAGATAGCTTAGGGTGATGGGTGACTGACTTGAAGACGGAAGGTTGAGTGTTCAAATCCTCTGGTGCTCAATTGTTTTTCTATTAATCAAGACCTACTTTACAGGAATAAGGAATACAAATGGATGAAGAGAAAAGTAATACACTGTAGATACATTTATTATCACTTTTTTCCAAACTATTCCGACTATACTATGACTTTTGGATGACCTTTTTCGATAAATCATACTATAACTTTTTGCAAAACCTTTAAATACTCCAATAATGTTAAATAAATTATTGGTGTTAGTCAACATTTCAATGAAACTCACTCCCTCTTTTCCAACTAATCTCACTACTTCACCTTCTTCTAACGCAATTATGCCTGCAATCCAGTTTAGCTTTAACAATATGGCTTTTCAGCATTGACACGCTTTTTCTGTAGTTGTTTCTCATGTATTCATTTTTATTTTTTTTAACTGTTGTTTATACCGTTTCCATTGCTCCTGTGCTTCTGTTCAGATTTGAATTCTGTGAGCCATCCTTTGTTGTGGGTAACTGCCTGGAGATTCCTCTAGAGAGCCGCCAGTATGACAGGGTGTACTGCGGGGCCGGGGTGCAGAAGGAGCATGAGGATTACATGAAGAGTCTGCTCAAGGTGGGGGGCATCCTGGTGATGCCTCTCGAGGAAAAGGTTGGTGTATTTCAGAGAAACTCAGGATAGCACAGATCTGGATATTAGGCAAAACTAACTTAAAGTCCCCCTATTTAGCATTTAAAGGATGAAACTGAAATGTTCATTTTTAAGCAGATATTCATGTTTATTTGTTGAGTTTAATTCCTATGTTGAGGCTGCACTATAAACACACACATATATGCTACATCACACACACACACACACACACACCTTGTAGGAGAGGTTATGCTTGTTACGTAAACACCTTGTCCTCATATCTACGTATAACTATATAGTATAGCATTTAACCACCATTATTTAAATGTGTATATACTGCTAAATAGGGGAATTATCTTTTATATGTCATTTCCCTGTCCATATTTATTCATGTCTGGAAATGTTAGTATGTGTTGTCTTGGTAATGATCTCAGCTGCTTTTCAAATGTTGAATGTCTTCCTTTGAAACAAAAAATACACTGAAAAGAAAAGATGGATTTTATTAGGGGTGTGCACAAAAAAAAGATTCATATTTCAATTGCAATTCAAGGTCTAACAATTCAAAATCCATTCTTAGAAATACAAAAATCGATTAATAATATTTTATTGTATGTCTACTGCAAGCACATGATAGATAGATAGAAAGATAGATAGATAGATAGATAGATAAATACTTTATTGATCCCCATTGGAAATTCATGGTCCCAGTGGCCCACAGACCTCACACACATAACATACACATACATCATATGAAATCATACATTGGAAAAGTAACTACATTCACATGAATTACGTAAATCGTTTTTGTATCGAGAATCATTTTTGAATTAAAAGTCAATAATGAATCAAATCATGAGCCTAAAATTTGGAATCGTGACATTTTCTGAATGGCACACCCCTCGATTTTATCCTGTTGTATTTTTGGCAGTTGACCAAGATCACGCGCACGGGCCTGAACAGCTGGGAGACCAAAAAGATCATTTCTGTGTCCTTTGCTCCTCTGGTGCTCCCTAAACACATCACGAATGGCAAACCCAAGACTGTCCCACTACGTGAGTCTCACTCTAACCTTTATTTAAATAAATAAAAATGCAACTAAATATGAACCGCAATCAAAGGTGAATTACTCACGTTACTCTGAGTGTTTTTTTTGTGTACTTTTACTTTTTTAAAGTAGTTTTTAAAATCTTTACTTTTACTAAACTGTATTGTTCTTGGCTACATCACATCCATTCCGGAGGAAAAAGGTCCCTAATTTGATGGTGAAGGTGATTTAATTAAATAAGTATATAAAAAAGTATATATATAGTAAATAAGTACATTTCAAATGAGCTACTTACTTTTACTCTGAGTACACTTTTATACCGGTAATTTCACCTGTACTTGAGTAAAAGGTCATCAAAGTAATAGCACTTAGGTAGAATATTTTTGTACTCTTTCCACCTCTGATAGTGATACATATGTTATGTGTCTAATTCTCACTCTTCTTCTTACTTTTCCTGATACATATGTTCCATACATATGTCTCACTTTTCTTCTTACGTTTCCTCTCCTTTCTGTTTTTCTCGTGGTTCTCACTTTTTTCAGCCAAGTATGAGGTCCGGACGTTACAGGAGCTGGCCCGTATCTGCATCCGCCACACCCTCCGAGTGACCACCGACGGAGGAGACAGCCAATCGCGCGGCCGCGGTTCCTCGTTCAGCGTAGGCAGGGGCCTGGCGGTGGCCGGCCTCCATAAATACGGCCCTCGCTTCAAGCGCAGGCGCGTCCACCGGCGCCACTGCAACGCCCTGGTCCTGGCCACGCGTCAGGTGGTGGCCAGCAGTGGCTTCGGCCCTGCTCCCCCGGACAGCAACAACAACCAGGGAGGAAGAGCGGAGGATGAGGAGGAGGATGCGGCGGCGGGAGAGAGGGAGACGAGGCGGCAGATGAGAGGGAGCAGGAGGGCGGGGAGAGGAGCAGGAGGGACGACTGCGGCGGTGGTGGAGGAGGATGAGACGGTGGAGGAAGAAGACGAAGATGAAGAGCATGAGGAGGAAGAGGAAAAGGAGACCGGGGAGCTGCTCCGACCCCAGCCGGCCGTCAACGTCCTCAGAGAGAGGATACTGGGCCTGCCGCTGCCTGAGCCACTGAAGATGTACCTGCTGTACTACAGAGAGAAATGAGCCACGGCTGCGTTCTGAGTCAGAGCTTGGAGCTGAGTGCAATGACTCAGCAGGCTGAAGTCTCTGTTACAACCCCGACACCACCTGTACAAGGCAGGACTAGGGCTGGGTACCGAATTCAATACTTGTTAGCCACCAACCGAATTGCCTCTGTAGTATCGAAAAATGCCTCGTCATTCAATACCAAATTTCAATACTTAAGGAAAAAATCTCATCGGCATCAGTGAGCCAATAAGCATGCAGGATTGTTCCACTTACATCTAATAATGCTGCTGATTGGCTGTTTAACGTTACACGTCGTGAGGCATGCGGGAAAAACTCTGTTACGCACAGAGACGGGGCTCACGTAGTAGGAGCTGAAAAAGTAATAAAAAGATTTGTGCTGCAATGTCGCAATTTATTTTTGTTAAAATGGATTTTTATGAAATTGGAATCAAAAACAGTTTTGCCCGGGAACCGGTACTGAAGTCACGGTAATGGTATTGGTACCGATATTGAAGATTTTTGAATGATACCCAGCCCTAGGCAGGACAACATGCCACCTACCTTACTGGGGGGAGGAGGGGGGGAGGGGGACCTCTTTCTCTCTCACCTGCTCTTGTCTTCTCCTTCATCCATTCTCTTTCCAACTCCCTCTTTTTGCCTGGCTCCCACTGTTCTTTACTGACTCATTTCCTGACACTATAAAAGAGTCAGTTCAATTCATCCAGTGGAGGTGGAGGGGACATTGGGGGTCAATTTTTCAGACAACCAAACAGTCACTGATGGAAGCTCTGTGTCTCCATTGAGATGCAAAGAAATTTAATTAGATTTAAATACGTAAAGCATACACAGATAATGGATTTGCTCTGCATCTCTGTATATCCAACGTGCCAATCAAGCCTTGCCTAACAGCTTAGCAGTGGCCTGAGTATCTACAGCGGGTAAAAGGTGATTTGGCGGTGCTGAAAAAAGAGACCCGTCATTGTTTAGGCTACAGTACAGAGTTCAGAGCAACTGGCAGAGAGGGCAGCTTACCCAGAGACCAGAAGACATAGGACTGTCCCAGCTCTTTTCTGTCCACCACTTGCAGCTGTGCTACGAGTTAGAGATTATACATTGATTGTACGAGTCGCTCCGCAAACGGTGGATCTAAGAGGGATGGTCTACTTCTAGAAAGGAAGACAGATTGGGCCCAAAGGTCAACTTTATTAGGAAAGAAAATGCATTCAAAGAGAGATTTCTCTTTCTCTCTTTTCTTATATTGTAGCTAGAGCTAGTGACCAAGATGGTGTGATGGTTGCCATTTATTTCCACTAATTTTCAAATAAAAGGGGGAACTTTGTCTTGAACCCTTACTCCATATAAATACTTTATCTTTTCCAAGGCTTGATTGTACGATTAAAAGTCCATACTTGTCTAACTGTCCTGAATCCTTACATGTGTCTCCAAAGGACCGTCTCTGTGTTTTCTCTACATCCCATCAGATTCTAACAGAAAGAATGACCATAAAAGTTCACATACTTACTATTATTCCAATTTACATAAATAAACCAGCATGATTAAACACATAACTAATGATTTAGATGAGTGACAGGGCGCAGGTGTTTCTTTCACTATCAATGGTTGTTTTTGTTTTGGGTGCGTGCGGGTTCTTTTAAATTTTGAGACTTGAAGTGGTGTGTACATATGCAATTATACGTTTTGTGAATCATAAACACGAAGATACTTTGAAAAGTAAAAGGAGTATCTTTTATCACATCTGTTGTAGTTTCTAGTTAGATGGAGCATTAATCCTTTGTACTTTTTGCTTTTGTACCAAACACTCTGCTCCCCTCTGTGCCAAACTTCCGTTGCATGGACTAAATTCTCGAGAGGAAACGGCAGATCATCTGCAAGTCATTCATCCGAAGAAATCATTTGTTGTTTTTTCCTTTCAAAAACTGCTCCACTAACACTGAAAGGACACTTGTGGTTATGTATGTATCATTTATCATGAAAAGCTTTGGATTTCTCCCAAAAGTTAGCATTTGGTACATACATTTTGGATGTGTTCACAATAATTTGAGGATTTGAATATGTGCAGCTTATAATTGTTATCTATCCTACACTGAATGGGAGTTTTGTGTCCAAAAAGCAGGTCCTTATCAGGCCAGGTGAATATGCGTTTGATTTTTTCTTCACGAGTGTTTTACCTATCCCTCTTGTGCTGTGATTGGCTAGTGCATTGCCTCGAAGCGTCCTTGTGATTGGATGCTATGTGAAGTTATGAGTGATTTGTTTTGCTCATTTTAGCTAAGTTAGCCTAAAACATACAGGAAGTTAGCTAACTAGCTTCCGTGTTTTCATGCTACACTGGTTAAACGAAATGAGCCAAACTAAGTTGTCACTCATCTGGCAATAGCAAAGTGCTTTCCTATGCTGTGACAAGACATTAAAACATTAAAGTTGTTTACTAATTTAGATGCTAGTTAGCTAGCTAGCTTGCTGATTTGCTGAGAAAGGACATCGGCAGTATTCTTTGGAAACGAAGAGGGCATCCAAATTACAAGATAATTAGCTCTTCTGAACAGTCAATCATACTTTTTAATCTTCTGTGTCCTTGATTTGAAGGGACAAACTCACTAGCCACTGCTTGGAGGCGGGGTGGGGGTGGTGTGCGATCAGAGAAGGCTTGTATCATTTGGACGCTGACAGTGTTGTTGCCATTACTTAGAATTCCTCATGGGGGAGACAGAAACTACGCACTACAGCTTTAATGCTTCATCCACCAACTTAGTGAAGGCATAGGAAAGCATAGATCATGGATGTATTATATTAACAGATATATAGACATACTGTGTGTGTCTGTATGTATGTATGTATGTATATATATATACACGATAGAAAAAGCTTATAATCTGATGATCAGTCGCCAGATTACCAGTCAATAACAGGACTCGTCAAAGTAACAAGTGCTAGCCAATCAAAGCTCAGTAGAGGGGGATTAAGTGGAAAATAAAGCGCCTCAAATCCAAAATTAAACATCCATCCCTTCTGAGTGTAATTTCATGCTTCACTGCCTTTCTACAATTTCTACTGCTGCTAGATCTGCCTTCGAATACTGTATATAGGCTACACCATTCCTTTATTCAACATGAGTACCTTCCATTTTGGTTGTTGTGCATTTGTGATTCTCTGCTGAATGTATATGATCATGATGGATTTATTTGGGGGTGGGGGGGGATTCTTTTGCACTCAATATTGAGTTTGGGTGAGAATGAATAGCTTGATTTTAAAACTGAGCTGTATTATTGACTGCTGTTAATAAAGTCCATTATAAAGAGTCCAGTTGCAAATGAAATCATTTGATAAGATAAGACAGTGGCTGCTCTTCACAGTTGGGCCTCAAGAGAAAAAGGTGAACCAATCTGATCTCATTGCAGGCTTTATCTTTTTAAGTATTTTATCTGACTGGCAAATTATCTGTCATGAGTTTTTGTTGCAAAATGGTTGGGTTCAGTTCACTTTCAAATTCCATATTTCCCTTTAATATTTAAACATTATATAATATTTAAATATTATCCCCTATAAAAAAGGCATCATACACAGGCCACAGGTCATGGGCCAGTTTTCTAACTAACATCCTAGAAGAATACGACTTGAAAAGATCTGGCTCTGAAATCTGCAGTGCACCCTGGGAATTGTTCTGGGGCTATCATGCTTCAAAGGGCTAAAGATGGCTCAGTCTTAGTACGGTAATTAAGTTCTTACTTCTTAACAAAATGTCAGAAGTCAAGATCAAAGACTGTATAAAACATGCTGGATTTAATTGCTTCAACAAGAGACAGGCAAAAGGAAGACGCCGGCTTAGTGTGGATCGTACGCCTAAACCGAGTTTTAAAAATAGCGACACTGATGTGTGTTGTCACCATAAAATACAACAATCACCATTTTCTATTGAACATCTCAAATGACCACGGCAAAGATCAATGTTCATTCTATTGGTGAATCATCGTACTTTCATCTTCAA
Source organism: Etheostoma cragini (assembly GCF_013103735.1). Classification (NCBI taxonomy): domain Eukaryota; kingdom Metazoa; phylum Chordata; class Actinopteri; order Perciformes; family Percidae; genus Etheostoma; species Etheostoma cragini. The sequence continues at coordinate 25,844,990 of NC_048413.1, read as the reverse complement.
TGTAAATGTTATTACCACTGTTTATTACACCCCCAACCGGCCCGTCAGACACCGCCTACCAAGAGCCCGGGTCTGTCCCAGGTTTCTCCCTAAAAGGGAGTTTTTCCTCGCTCTAGACCTACTCTATCTGTAAAATGTAGTAAGATAACTGATGTTAGGATTTGATACTATAACTAAAGTTGAAATACCCCCAAAGAGACATGACATACTACAATGTTGTCATCATTGAAATGTCTTTATTCATTAAAAGAAACTAAACAAGTTGAAGACATGGCCAGCCACAGACAGAAGTGCATCTGCATTGTTATTTGGCTTTAAAAACCTCCAGCACATAGAAGTTGGTCACAAGAGTCTTAGATATGGAGTTTGGATCCAGTGACGTAGCTATGGGCATTCACATTTTCACCAAATTCCTATGAATGATGATTACTCACACCACTAACAGGTATTACTGAAGCCTGCTAAAATCATGCATCAGGTATACAGCAATGCAATGTTACTTACAACAATTAGGCCTTATTCTAAAGATTGTTTGTGTTTATGAAGCTAAATGTACAGTGAACATAAATACTCAGCTGTGACGTGAATCTCCGCCTTCTATAAGCATTCACCAACCTTCCCCAAATCAACAGCTGACCCGCTCTTTTATCTCCCATATGGAAAACATACACCACAAAATTTAAAGTGTATGCGCAAACATCTAAAGCCAGTTCCTTGATGAATACAAACGGAGACATACAGTACACGTACAACGCAAAAAATAAGATTTCAACATTAAATTACTAAGATCAAAAAATAAAACAATAATCTATTTTAAAGAAGAAACAAAAGTGAATAAAAAATTATATCTACATCTGTGTATAAAAAAAAAAGATTATAAGTTAGTTTTTTTTTAATATGGAAACCCATTTTTGTATTTTTTGTATATAGCTGCAAAAGTAACTGAGGATTGCCTAAGGTCTATACTCATTATTACATATATATATATAAGGTATGCAGGCATGGGTCAAACAGCGAGAGAGACTCTTTAGTTTGAAGTAACTGAAACGGGCTTGATGGTCGATGCTAGACACAATACACTGCACACATATTTGACACGACTTCCTTTGCTATTTGACCCGGGCCTGTTGAAATGTCCCAGTGGGTTGTGAGACCCTACACAGTAGCAGCGAGCGGACAGCACACGCCTCACAGTATACAGAGGGCGGGGAACAGAGAGCAGCAGAAAGGCTGGCCGAACCAAGGAGGTTAAAACTGCATATAGTTCCTCTGTAGGCATACAAAGAGAATGAGTTGTGTACGTCTGTAGTGTTTCGACTGAGTTTTGTAGCACCACTACTGTCAAAAGCTCAGCACTCCCCTGGGGGGGTTTTAGACTTCTGTTAGACCAACCAGTTCGGTAAATGAGGTATAAAAAAGAAAACGGAGGGGGAATACATCACCCTCTGTGTGCCTTGACTTCCTGTGGGTTCTTCCTTACCCAGAAACCTGGTGGTGTTGAATGCTGTGTCCAAATGCTCTGCCTCTCCATGTAACGAGTGCACCCATTCTGACAGAAATATCTGGTCCTTAGTAACAATTCCCTGATGCTGGAATGAATGAACACATGAGAGTGATGAAAAAAAACACAAGCCAAGAAGAATGCGTGTGCACACTTCAAATAAAAGGAAGCAGAGGTTAAGGACACAGGTTAAAGGCACCTTGGGACCCTGATGAATCAAGAGGCACATCCCAGGACAGTAACTTTGAAGGGAGCGAGGTAACGCTTGTCATTGGTCTGCTAGGATGTCTGGTGGCCGACTGCAATGTCCTGCAACCTAGAATGTGTCCACAGCGGGTGTGTGTGTGTGTGTGTGTGTGTGTGTGTTGAGCTCTCTCCCATTGTTCCCCACCTCCATCTCGTGTGCCCCAGGAAGAACAGTGTCTACTAATTACAGCAACTTATGACACACGACACGTCTGTAGTGTGCTTCACTTTCTGGCCTGCGCATTTCAGTCTAAAGGAATAGTTCGACATTTTAGGAAATGCACTTATTTGTGATGAGCTTAGCATTAAGACTGGAAGCAGAAGGCTAGCCGTTAGCGCTGTCCCCTCACCTACCAATTAACACATTGTATCTAATTTGTTTCATCTAATAAACAGAAATGGGGGGCAGACATGTTGTGGTTTTTGGGGAGATGTTTGCTGGGACCATTTTGTTTTTTTTGGGCTGGCCACATTGACTTCCTGGTGTCTTAAGCTAATTACCTCTAGCTTCATCTTAAGCAAAACCACACGTATTTTATTTATGTTCTGGTCTTACGAGCTAAAAAATTGCAAATAAGCTTATTTCCCAAAATGTTTAAGTATTCTTTTGAGACGCAACACAAACAGGTTTTAAAGCTCTGTTCTGACATCATCAGCGCTCCAACAATGGAAATGAACTGCGCTGTTGGACATCAACTGAAACGTTTGACGTAAAGACATCTGGACACATATGTGGACACACACACTTAGTGAGAGTGGATTAGGTGGCTACCCAGTCCATGTGTCTTCACTTCCACCCCACCACCCCTCCCACCTATGTCCACAGTAAGAGGGCTACACCTAACACAGATTTGTTAAGACGGGGAGAAGAGGTTCATGGGAATACTGCAGTCCATCATTTCTTTCTACACATTAAGAACATTGTGACATATATATATATATTAAGACATCGGTGACATTCAGCCAAATGCAGGGAAAGGTGACAGTGTAGAGTGATATTACGCTTCATGCGTGGCTGCTGTCCTGGTGTCGTCCTGACTCAGGAGGAGGGGTTTCAAAAACTATTGACAGCAGTAATAAGTGGTGTGGTCACAGTTAAAACCTACAAAGCAGCATTAGTCTTAATCCAATATTCTGACATAAAACCCTTTCTCTTAAAGTTGAGTCCCAAAGTGGAAAGGTGCAAAAGAGAGATTGGTGGTGATATTAGTTGTAGAAGCTGTCACTTGGGCACCAGGCCGCGGGATTGTGGGTAAAGCGGGGATCCTGGACTTGAGGGGCTGAATGGAGAGGTGGGGGTGCTCGACTTCTTGCCTGTTCTTGGTCGACTGAGTGACAGAGAGCAAACACAGAGGGTTAAACAGTCTGTGGGCAGTATTTGCCACTTGAAAATGGATTTTACTCGTGGCCTGGACAGCTGAAGGTATCAGTTTGCCTTACCCAGACTTGGTTTTCTTGAGGCTGGCGCTGACGGGCGGGGTTGATCCCAAGCTGCTGTGAAAGCCTGAGGCATCCACCTGGATCTCATCCTCATCCCTAAGAGCGTCCTCCAGAGCCCGGGCCACCGTTGGGGCGATAACCGGCTCCTGATACTCTTTAGTGGTCCGGGTGGGCAGATCCATGTCAAGCATCATGATGTTTTCAGCCTGGGAGGAACAGAGCAAACTCGTATAAGACAAGTCAAATAAGGCACAGTTTTATGTGTTGGCAACAAAAATGAACATATATTGTCAAAAGGCTAAAGAAGAGCATTTAAAATATCCATATATTGCATTTTGGAATTGCATTCATATTTGCACTGTATGTATTGGCTCTGGACTCCTGTGCATTTCATTCACTTCTACCTACACGGTTTATGCTGCATTGCATTGTTTGCACCATTTGGTGTAATCCGTGAAACTGGATGAGGAAATGCTAGACCACCGAGTATGTGTTGTTTATCTATGTAGACTTTTTGTCTGGAGGTTTTTGTGGGAATACATGCAAAAAGGAGTGGAGGATGTGCAGCTTACTTTGTATCTCATTTCAGGCCTCATCATCATGGCCATGCGAGCATGCTGACTCAGTGGTCTTCTGTAGCCAACCGCTGACAAAGGCCTGGTCATCATCTGATGGTCACTGAAGCAGACACACAGGGGATGAGACAGTGTATACAGGATTGTGTGGAAAACAGTATTAATGTGTCATGAAATGAAGCAATATAGAGGAATATATAGAGCAATATAGAGTCACTATAGAGGAAAAAACCCTGTACTGAGTATTCTAGTAATGCAACTTAAATCTGCAACTATTGCTTAATATTCAAATCGGATTCTTCTCGTGGTTAGGAAATGTAAGCGCTGCCACAAAACACAGCCCACCCTGTTTGTTTTTTAGGAAACTTGGAAGTGTTAAACATGGGCTAAGGAAGAAGGTTTTACATTTTGGAGCAGATACGAATCAACGAGCAGATACACTAATTATTTTTCTTCTTAATTAACATTGCGAGATAGAGCATTTGTACTGCATTCATGCGGTGTCGGAATAATCAGAAAAATGAGTTCCTGATCGTATTTCATGGCTCACTTGCTCCGTTGCCTTTGCTCTTGTCGGGCAAATACTGGAAACGGCTATCAACAGTTTGAACAGTGTGAGCAATACAACCACGTCGTTTCCACATCGCTTCTTATTGCTCATCAACACATCGAATAACATTAGAAATGTTAGTCCTTATTTTCTAAGCTGTTCTCCTTCATCAAGCTTTAATCAACAATTCTTTCTTAGGATTTTATGTTAAGCCAAGAAATATGGTCAATATCTGTGTCAATGATCAACAGATCAGATCAGATCGGGGCATCTCTGCAAAAATGTGTATGTAATGTGCATTGCCCCCCTATCGACACTAGGGGTTCATGATATATCAACTTAATATTGTTATCGCAATATCACGCTGCACAATATTATATTGAAAGTATCACAATAAGTATGCAATATTTTGGTTATTTCGTGGAGCAGTGTGTGCCGTCCATTGACTGTGTGGCAGAGTGACAGTGTACATGAAGAAATAGATAAAGAAAACAAAACGGAACGAATCATGAGTGCGTGATACTACCCCAAAAAAAAAACTGTTGTAGTCAATGCACAAAATACTTCTCACGAACAAGTGTTCTTTCTAGTGGCACAACGTATGACAAGAACCCGTGAGACATACCGAAATCACCAATGTCAAAATGTATTACTTGGCCAGAGACATGATGCCCACGCACACAGTGGACAAAAAAGGCTTCGAGAAGCTTCTGAATGAACTAGACAAACGGTACCAAATCCCATCCTGCACCTATTTCTCCCAGGTAGCTATCCCACAACTTAAACAAAAACAACCAACTTTGCCCTCCCCCTTCCCTTCCCTGCCCTTTTTAAATGGATGAAGCAAAGGACAAATGGTGCAGGTTGGACTCCTCCCGTTGGGCCATACCTATTACGTGTGATTCTAGGTTCTGCATTACAGCTATGCCGTGGCTACATCAAATTATTCAAGAAATGTAACTACACGTTGTGGCGACGCACGCCGCTCGGCCTCGGCTCGGTAGCCCCACTCATTTCCTGGTCCTCTTTCTCCATAAACAACATGAAATCAAGGAGAGGGTTAACTTTTCCTGCTACAGATTTCCCACCATGGTCAGATAGCACAGGGGAGACACTACTCGCTCCGAAGCTAATCACGTCACTCGCTCTACCACACACACACACACACACACACACACACACACACACACACACACACACACACACACACACACACACACACACACACACACACACACACACACACACACACACACACACACACACACACACACACACACACACACACACACACACACACACACACACACACACACACACACACACACACACACACACGCTATTCAAGAGATCGACACAAATCAACGCACAAGTATAAACTTGAGGCCACTTACGTAGACTACGGCAAAAGCTCTGAACTGTAAATAACACTTAAAACTTAACATCTTTGGAAATACTGCTACAAATCGTACTACACTCCACCTGTAAACATTTGATTTGAACACATTCATATTTAATTGATAATTCAAGCTGTTCATTCTCTTTTTAAAAGCTTTTACGCAACACACATAACCAAGTTGGAGCACGTCTAACCAGATGAAGAATGTACAAAAAGCATGTTGATTATTGGGATTATTCTGTATCTTACTCCTCTATACGGGTGATGGGCTTCGTTTTCCAGTATTCATCCTCGTCATCAAAGTAAGCCCTGTGGACTATTTTGTTCTTCTCCTCTAAGGGAATGAAATTCTCGATGATCAGATGCCTGAAAGACCAACAAGCAAGCAATTAGACAAAGGCAGTATCAGACAGACAGACAGACAGAAGGACGACATTTCATGGGACCCTAAGAGCATTTCTACGTCCATTTATGGCTAACTGTGGCAGTGGAAATTAAGATCATGCTTGTGCGACCAGATCCACAGTGATGAATAAAACAGAACTAGGCGTATGTGTGGCTTTATAAATCTGACAAAAAAGAATGCATATTTCTTTCTTTGTGTGTAGCCTACACAGGTTTAGTCATTAATCTACAGAGATTCACGCAAATGCATGAATGGCCGGCCGACTGGCTCTTATGGCACGTGCTAGATTAGATATGTGTCAAAATATCGTCATAAATAGCCTGTTTTTGTTGTTTTGTTCTTTTTACAGCGATTTATACCAGATGCCGATCGGGTAAAAATCTGAATTCCAGATTTGCAAGTTTGGTGTTCATGACAAGAAAACTATTTTTAAAATGCTTGTTCTCTGAACGGAGTTCAGATCCATCAGGGCTACGTTATGCAGGTGAATCTCAGAGATGATATGCAACACATCATCATGCCACCTGAAAAATTTTAGTGTGTTTTTGCATTGACTCCAATCACGCTGTTCGAAAAGGTTTGCTTTGCATTTGGTGTGAACAATCTGTAAATGTAAGCACATAGATTATTTTCATTGCCAATCCCTTTGCAAAAAAAATTGGCAAAAATCTTAATTATGTCAGTGTTTACGTCTGACAGCATGAAATCAGATGGCGGTTGGACATTGTTACAGTAAATGTTCCCTTCTCTGGCAGAGCAGATGGTGTTCCTAATAGATATAATATTGATTAATGTCTTTCTGCCAGGCCAACAGTATGATATGCGGGCTCCATACTTGAGTTTGAGGTCCCTGGTGAGCTCGTTCTGGGTCTGTTCCAGCTCCTGGCGCTCGTTGATGTGCGCCTCCTGGATGTCATGGATTTCTGCCTTCACTGCCTGCAGCTTGGCAAACAGCTAGAGGACAAAGAAGGAGAGAGAAAACCAGGGTTACCATAATGGAAATGACTTTCAGAAATAAAAAGTGTGAAATTTGGCTTAGACACCTGCCTGACTGTCATGAGGAATAATGGACATGCAAATTCACAAAGATAATATTGTAGTATAGAAAAAAAGGAAACACAAAGGCAATCTTCTTCCAATTAATTAAAGTCTTAATTTTATTGTCTATTTCATTATAGTACATTTTAAAGACATAGAAAGAAGCAACCCACGCGTAGCGGCACAGACGGGAACCTTTTTGGTAAACTCTGTGTACACAAACAACGTTCTCAAAGCTAGAGTTCCTGTGTGGAGCCCCTGGTGATCCTTCGATAAAAGTCTTGTGTTGTGTCGAGCCTTCTTAGTGTTTTAAAAATAGCTATTTTGAGGCTAGCATTAAAGTGTCCCTAGCACTCCCATTCAAAAGAATGAGAAAATGCTAAATCTTAAAAGTGGTGCTTATGTCCTAAATATGCTTTTATACAAAAGTTTGACTCGGGTACTATCAAAAAAAGACCCTGGGTTGCATTTTGGCGAGAGTTACGCTTTAATTTCCTATCAGGCTTTCAAAATTAAAACAGGACTGCAAGCGCATGCAGAAATCTGTGTTTTGTGCCAGTGTGGATGGAGGAAAGGAGAGTCAGCCATTAGTTAGACCGCCCGGAGTTGCAGCTGCTACCTTTTTCAGCTTCTTGGTTTTGATGTCAACCTCCTGCTGCAGAGAACTGTAGGTCTCCTTCAGCTCCAGAGTCTCTTCGTCACGACTCTCCATCTGCTGCTGCATCTCTCGCTCTCGCCGTTTCTGGAAACACAGAAGAGCACATTCTGAAATTCAAACCTCGGTTTTCATTTAAAGCTGTGATTCAAATTAAGGTTGTCATGTTGGTATACAGTTAAGATAGAAAACACGACAGTCACAGACAGCTTGTATCATGTTGACGCGCCAACAGTTTGTCATAACTTTGAAGGAATTGGATGAGAAATAAAATGATTATTTGAGCTTGAAAGCAACATGTTGGTCTCGAATGGTTTAACCCCGGTTGAAGATCAGGACCCAGGTGTACTGGTTACAAGCTTCTTCCACTTGGAGGAATCCAAAACTGGAGGAAAGGACGTGAAATTTTACATATCATTTATCCAAAGCAACTTACAATTGCTAAACATGTCAGAGGTCGCACAAGCAACTAGGGGTTAAGTGTCTTGCTCAGGGACATCGCAGTGGGAATACTCAACATCAGCAAAACAAGCGAGGCAAAGACACACACTCATGTGCCATGTCTACATCAATGGAGCTGAGGTGGAGCAAGTGGATAGTTTAAAGTTCACGGGAATCGGGATAGAATCCAAACTGTGACTGTGTGATTTGTGACCTTCAAACCATAAGCTCTAATTGAGAGTAAAGTTACATTTTCCAGATGTTTGGGGTACCTGTTCAGCGATTTCCTGCCTCTTCAGCTCCAGCATTTTCTGTTGCTCATTGGTGTGGTCCACGATGTTCTTCCCCCCTACTAGAAGCTTACTCTCCATCGCCTGGATTGAGAAGGGAAAAAAAATTATAATAATTATGAAACCACTTCAAGACGCATTGTGGAGAAACTGACTAATAAATTTCTCGTGAAAATGAAAAAAACTTTGTCTATTGACTTATGAGAACATCTGACTTGTGAGTCATTTCTTGAATCAAATGAAACAACATCTGAACATCTGAAATCAAATTAATCGGATATTTCTTGGATGTACAGGAACACACCTAGTGTGGAAAAATGTGCTTACTTTCACTTTGGCGGCAAGCATTTCTCCTGCGTCCTTCTCCCTCTTCAAATCTTCCATTTTCTTCTCTTTTTCTTTAAGTAGCCGAACTTTCTCCTCAGCCACCAGACTATGATCCTCCATGATGGCCTCTCTCTCTCGCTCCAGCTTCTCCTGCTGCTCCCTCCAGTAATCCCCTTTGTCGTCCCCCTCTTCATCGTCATCCTCCGTCTCGCCTTCCTCCAGATCCTCACCGTCGCTCCCATCCCTCCTCCTCTGCCTCCTCCTTTTCTTCTTTCCCGAGCGCTTTTGCAGCTGTTCCTTCAGCCGCGCGATCTCCTCCTGAAACTCCCTGAGCAGGGCATCCTTGGGGTCCTCGTTGATACGTGGTTTATTCTTGATGTTCTTCGCCCTGTTGGAATAGCGCAACGTTGTCAAGGTCTCCTCCACGTTGTAGGATGCCGGGCCAATGTTGGCGACCATGACAGTGCGGGCGTTGCCCCCCAGAGAGTCTTGCAGCAGACGGGTGAGTTTTGAATCTCGGTAGGGGATGTGGCTGCTCCTTCCGTCCACCAAAGCTGATATGACGTTCCCCAGAGCCGAAAGCGACAGATTGATCTTTGTGGCTTCTTTAAGTCTCTCCCCCTGAGCGCCGGTCTTGGTCTGCCTTTCACTGCCGGCTAAATCCACCAGGTTCAGTTTGCCAACTCTGATATGGTTCTCCCCGTCGACACCCAACTCACTGCACTCAACAGTGATGACAAAGATGGCGTGAGAACGGGAGCTGTGTTCATTCATGTTGGTGGCGCCCACTGAACGATTCTGGTTTCCCACATTCATGACATGTTCAATCTCCCGCACACTCTTGGTGACGAATGACGAAAGGTCTTTAACGTACACACCCGTGTCAGGCCTCTCCCTGAGCTCGAGACGACGCGACTGGTCTTTGGAGAGCAAGTCTTTGATCTCCTCTTGGTAAATTTCTAGATATGATGCTCTCACCAGGTACTGTTGATTCTGGGACCGTGAAATGTGTGTGAAAACATGCTCAAAGGAGTTAGGGATCACCCCTCTCCTCTCTGGATCGTTTCTCACTCCCTCCATTGTGTATGTCTTCCCTGTGCCGGTCTGCCCGTAGGCAAAGATGGTCCCGTTGAACCCAAGTAGAACTGAATCCACCAGGGGCCTGAAGGTTTCATCATACAAATCTATTTGTTTGGAGTTTGAGTCGTAGACTGAATCATAAGTGAAGATTTTGGGGAGTTCACCGACTGAAGTCTCCCTGGGGTTCCTGACAATAATTTGGCCCAATTTGACATCAACAGAGACCACCCTTTCAAACTTAGCTGCCCGCTCTTTTTCATTCATGGGGCGACAACGGACCACCACCTTGACCGACTCAGAGCTCTTGCTCTTGGACATGTTGCAGAGGGAACACCAACCCACACGGCTTGGCACTTTGTAGGCTCTGTCTTCCAAGTGCAGCTTCAGGAACAGTTCACCAATACACATCCAAAACTGGTGGAGAAGACACATACAATGATTAGTAACAACCTGCAATGGCAATTATGATGGTGACTCAAAACCTTGATGGTTAATGAATCACACACATTTTTACTTACAAACTGGAAGACTCATAAAGCTTGATGTAATACAAAGCTATTGACAGTCTTGGGCAAAGATATAACGTTAGTTAGCTAGCTAACCTGACACTAACACCTGTACTGCAGCTCAATGTTCCGTGGACTTGACAAGGTCTTGTACGTGGAAACACTAACGTTAGCGGAATATGATTTTTCCAGATGCCACAAAACACAGCACGCCAACTATAATTGGTCCAAATGAATAACCTCTTCATAATGTTACTTGCCGAAGATGAGGAGCAGAATTTAACATTACACAGTAACTCACTTTTCTGTTAGCTAGAAAATAACCGAAGTAGGCTACCACTACACCTATTTAGCTAGCGTTAACTTAGCTAACGTTACGTTAGGTAACCAGCAACTATGGCTAAAGTTATATGTTACCTACGGTAGCTAGTCAACGTTGGAATTCCATGTTATCAAGTGACAGCCGTCGTGAGCACTCTGTCAGCCAGAGCATGTCGATAAACCGTGGCTTAATAGCTGCTTAGTTGATTAATTAGCGGACCAACGTTAGCTTAGCTGTGTAAAATGCAGCCCATAACAAGAACTCAAGACCGGTCTAGCAACGACAAACACACCGGTAACCTAAGCTACAAGTCTGGTAACGTTAGCATTACCTGGCTAAAGCTAACAGCAACGGCATATCGCCGTACAGAAATAAAAAAAACATTACATACATTCACCCATGCAATACAAACACAGCTTTCCACCGGTCACACATACATGTCGTTAAAGATTTACCAGTTGGCCAACGTTAGCTAGCTAATCCAGAACTCCCAGTCAGCCATTAGCCGTTGCTCATCCCCACAACGGTCCCGGTTACAAAGTTGCCAGATTCAAGCACTGTATCCTCCCCAAAAGGGACGTGGTGAAAACAGTCACCCGTATAAATGGTGTAATTTTGAGCTAGAGTATGTAACGTTATAACTGTTAAGTATACAGTCGCAAAATCTTTAACTGTGAATAACTAAGTGGCAAGCCAAATACATGCATTATGATTTAAGAACACAAATGGAAAGTATAGTAGCATATTTGGCAACCATGTCAACAAGCTTGTCCAACATAGCTCAGTATATCAGCTGATTCAACTGTACTCACAGCTAAGCTTCCTGTCAGGGAGGTAAACAGACTGAGGCTGCTGGTTTTAAAACATTAGTGTGCATCACTTTATTGGTGAAAAACATTATAGAAAACATTTGACTTCCAAAACATTGCATTCACACAGAGGAACACAATTAGCTTGCCACACACCCCCACTTGCATTTAATCAATTCAACCAGAGCAAATCAACTCTTTGTTTCCCCAAAACATCCCTGAAACGTGTGTTCACATTCACCGAATAACAATACTGCCCCCACAACATTCACTACAGGGTTCCACACATTACATTAGTTTTTGGTCCTGGTAAATTGAGAGGTGGAAAGTGTCCTTTTTCCTCACTATAATTAGTCTGTACAGGAGGATCAGTTACTGTGCTCTTCTTGGAATAGAGGGCAGAGAGGAAAGGAAAGAGCAAGCTGGAAAAGACATGGAGAGATGAAAAGGTGGACAGAGAAAGAGAGAGAGAGAACATGACCACTGGCACTGCCGTCTTTCCCAGGGTTCACTAAAGGTCACCTGCTAACATGTCTGGATTGTAAAACATGGTTGCAGCTACATACTGTGGCGGTAGCTAAAGCAGTAGAAGCCTAATCTTGAGCAGGACACATTCAAATCCTGGACTTTTAAGTAGGATAAAGACAAAACTAAAGGGTTTCTTGGTAAAAGTAGCTGCTGCATCAGATTTTAAAAGCCCTTCCCCCTTTTTCACAGATTAAAACCCACTCTAAAAGAACCTGCCATTAAGAACCATCACGTCCTATATAAATATTGACTGCCTTCCACATGCTCCCTCGCCTCCTCATGACAGTCCACCAGCATCAACATCCAGGACACAACCGTGTGACTCTTCTGCTCAGAGTTCTTCTTTGTGATTTACTTTCCCAGGCTTGTCCATGCCAAAAAAGGAGGATGAAAGGCCATGGACGTCCCGCTCTCTCTTCACAAAGGCGGAAAAAGAGGAGACACAGTTGCCGATAAAGTGGTCAGCCCGGCCTAAGATGTACAGGTCCATTTGAGCCGAGTCTGGCTGAAGACTCACCACTTTCACCTGAAAAGCCGGAATGAAATACACAAGTAAACAACCAGGTGAGGAAATGCAGTATAAACATCAACTTTTTTTCATTGATTACATCCCACTTTGCAACTGAGTAATACAACAGAGACCTTGTTTATTGATATTGATTCATTTTAATATTGATCGATCCAACACCAGAGATTCTTTCGTACCTTCAAGTAATGTTTCCAATGTTTTTTATATGTTTTCCTCTTAACTATTTATTGTCCTTGATCTTTTTATCTTTTAATTACTTAATTACTTTTTTTGATTAATTGCATTATTATATGCTCTGTAGCACTTTGAGATTGCTGAAATGTAAAGTGAAATACAAATAAAATGTATTATTATTATTATTATTATTATTATTAATGTAACAGTAATGGACAACTCGGCTCCCAACCTGTAGGGGGACCAAAGAGGAAAAGTGCGCCTACTGTCCTACAGTAAAAGGGCTTGTTGACAAGCAAGTAGCTAATACTAATGCTAGGTCGTTCTTGTTGGGTAACGTAAGGTTATGACATTGTTTATCAAGCTCAGTTATTTTTAGTATGACTGTTTTGACCACGGTTAACAACGTTGGCCTACCACGAATTCATCAGTAATGGTAACTGTATAGATAAACAACTAATCTAATGGTAATTTAACTTGCTAGCTAGCACAGCCCTGTCTGTCTGCCTCAGTCTCCCGGTGCTGCGAGGCTTCAGTCGGGATGAGAGCTGACAACAACCCGGGCCCGGGACATATCCACAGTCACCCCCCCACCCAGCAAGCAACCATCCATTATTATTACACCCTCCGGCCCAAGACACATCCTCAGTCGCCCCCCCCCAGCTAGCAAGCAACCATCCACTATTATTAATTCAATTTTTTATTTCTTACAGCCTCCGGCCCAAGACACATCCACAGTCATCTCCCCAGCCAGCTTTACAGTAAGCTACATTTACCTGTAATTTCATACAGTGCAATATGTATTTATTTGTTGTTAATACTTAACTACTTTTCACACAATGTATATACAAAGCTATTTTATATATGTATATAGTTGCTCTCAGGACTGCTCTCTTTTTTCTCAGCACTACCTATACTTTACATTTTTATATTCTGTACTCTTATATTTTATATTTTTATATTTCATGTCGACACTGTAAAGGGGTTGCTTCAATCTCATTGCACAGGTACCGCACTTGTGTATAATGGCAATAAAGGCATTCTATTCTATTACCAGACAAAATGGGAATAAGGCACCAAAAGGACTAATACCAATGTAATACAAAGATGTGGTAACATTGGATCTGGACAAGAAAGATAACTTTGGGAGTTGGAAGAGGTGTGTTGCAATTCTGTCTTCTCACTCAACACACGAGTTTATGGATCTGAGTGTTGCGATTTTGGTTTCATGACGCATATGGTTACAGCCCTAGTGCAGATTGTAAAGCAGTAGTGAGTCATGGCATACTTGTGAAGGCATAACAGAGGCTTTACAAACCCACCTTGCCCTTGAGGAGCTTTTCAATATCCTTACTGTGGGACTCTGAGTCAGTGGCGATGTAGACAGAGCGGGCGAAGGTCTTCTTCGTCCACAGCTTGACGGCCCTGCCGATCTCTTCCAGGTCAGGAAGGCACATGGTCATGGTGAGAGGCAGGGCTGTCTGGCGGTTGTAGCCGACACACTGAGGGGAGGCCATGAAGTGAGGTCCTGCGTCGCCAGTCTTCAGCATTTTGCAGGCATTTTGCTGTAAGGGTGGATTAACGAAAGGATTTAATAATACATAATATAGAAATAAAGACGGTGGCTGGAAGGCTCAGCATTGTGGTCTCTGGTACTTTTTCAGTTTTTCTTTGTTCAGTTTTCAGCTTCCTCTCTCCAAATACATTTACCAGGGACAAACTTTAACACAGTTCTACGGAGCAGCAGCTCTCTATGGGATTTGCCGCAGACCACGACAGGGGAAGCGACTCGGAGCGCTGCGACAGCGGGCATTTCAAACTACGCAATGCCTTTTTTCAAGATTCGCTGATCTGTACTTCACCAAAACCTGGCTTTGTGAGCACATCCTGGGTAGTAAACTACAACTGCCGGGCTCCCAACGCCTTTGAGTGGATCACGTAACTATTGCTCCTACATGAACAAAGGCTGGTGTACAGATGTCGCGGTTCTAAAAACATTATGTAGTAATTTTCATTGACTGTAAACCGTTCTATTCACTGCTAGAGTTTTCCTCCTTTATACTGGTTGGTGTTTAAATAATTCTACTTCAGGCTTGTGTTAGTGGGGTGGCACAACACATGGCTGACCAGGTAACTTAAAATCCAGACTCTTTGCTCTTGGGAAGTTTAACAGAGCAAAAGCCACAAACTGTCAAAATACAGACCGCACAATAACTGTCCCACCAAGGATAAAAACACACCGGACCATCGTTACACCACATTACAGTTACACATTACAACAGGTACTTGGGCATTTTGTATGACAAACGTGGCTGTTTCTATCAATTTGGCCTTTCACCCACCCACAAATGGCGTTTTAGGTCACTAAAAACTGAGCTTTTGGAAACATGTTTAGAAAGGCTGTGTTAGTGCTGTTGTTGGGAAAACTGAGTTTTCGGCTTGTAACGGCAGGGTGGGTGCGGTTATCTCCTTTTTGAGGAGACAACATTTCTTGCAATGTCCGAAGTGGCCAAGATAATGCTAGAAATAGGCCTGCTAGCAGGGAGTTTTACATGTTTACACATAAATGTACATTTACTCTTCCATTATATTGCGGAATGGAGGCATCAGACTGCGCTATGGACACAGAACCCGCTGCCAACTTTGCCGGTTTTGGATGAGATTGTTGGACTTCCAGTTGGTGGGTAGCCTTGTGGCAGAGCCCGTCTACGGAGAGCCTGTTCACTGCCTGTCAAGCCCCATTGTACCGCATCTGGTTGCCGTACCACCAGAGATCCACAGGGGGTGATCTCAGGCGAGTGCAAATGAATGGGAGTCTACGGAGCTAGACGCCTACATTAGTCTCTTTCACCTGATTGTTGTTGAGAAAATCTTAAATTTGATTGTAGTTTTTAGAAGTTTAACAAGGATTATAGGTTGAACGTTGAATGAACGAGTACTTAGGTCGTTAGGTACTTTTCATGTGGAAGAAGATTTTTCTCAACTGTGCTTGTGGGGACAAGATGAACTTTGGGAAAGAAGCTCGAAAAAAAAAAAAAAGATGCGTGATTGCCTGTTTGTGAGCATACGAGTAAATGTGAAAATGGAAGAGAGAGAGATGACAACCCTAATGTGTCCAAACCTTAACATAAGTTGTGAAGAACATCTCACCCAGTCACTGCCAATCCTCAAGTGAATGGCAACGTACGGCCTGGTCAGCAGGGTAGCAATGTGCTCCTCTCCCTCCTTTACCATCTGGTCTGACCACACCACGTAGCGCTGCAGGCCCACGTGCTCCTCTATCACTGGGAACTGGGCCGGAGCCCCCGGCAGCGCCAGCACAGGGTGCTCAGAGGGAGGAAACCTTTTCAAACAGGGGAAGCATGAGGAGAAGCCCCCTGTTAACCACTAAAAAACCAATCAATCACCGATCAAAAAAAAATCAATGGAAAATTAAAACCTCAGATACCCATCAGTCATACCCGTCATACCGTCAGTCATACCCGTCTTACACAAAGGTCGGTTTGGAGTTGGCGCCTAATCCCTAACCAGTTCTTTGGGTTTTGACAGCCAAAGAACCAGCTTTAAGCCAGGAAAACTGGTTCCAGAGCGGCACCAAGTCTTTGCTGGTTAAGAACCAAAAACTAATGACGTCAGGGGTGGGGACGGGATTATTATCGTGACCAGCAAGACCAACTAAAAACCAGAGCTTTGGTATAGACCTGAAATCAAAGTAGTGGTGGTCTGTGTTTGTCGTTTAATTCAAAACCTGAGATGTCTCAAATCACACACATATGAAAAAAATTGTGTGTTTTGTTTTTTAAACATAGTGAAAAACTATGAAAAATTTCGTAAAATTTTTGGAAAGGAGTGCCGAAAACTCAGGAAAATGCATTAAAAAGTTGGAGTTTTGAGAACTTGGAAGCAGGAATGGAAAGCGGAGACGTATTTACATGTATATACATATAGATGTATACAGCGACGTTAATGTTTTTAGGTTGGTCAGTTGAACCAACTTCAAATGAACAGCAGCCCAGAACTAGAAATAGGTTTGCGTTGGTGGAAAGGGGGCGTCAGTCAATTATAATGTTAAGGCTAGCAATGCTGCTCATGAAGGCGTGGTTTTCTTTGTTTTGTCTCATCTCTGATAATACTTAATGTGCCTACAGTAGAGTGGGGCTACTGAACATGTACTCACTTCTTCATCCACTGAGGTTGGTGGTAGGAACTAAAAGAAACACCACCAAACAAGACAGACTCGTCAAATTCCACGCCAACGTAGTCCCAGAAAGGACCAAATGGGTTCCCATCCTAAAAAATTAATCAGAACTGTCAATCTGTCCATATCAAGAGCCATTAAACTGTAACAGTTGTGTCATAGTTATGAGTGTCCGTCTACGGGCCACCAGAGGGCAGCATTCGCCCTCACCCGGTTCACTTGCAGTCACCATCATTTATTGATGAAGACGCTGAGTTTCTATCTGCTTTCAAAGAAAGCTCAGTTATGCTTCGTTGAAAGTGACAAAGCATACAGGGCTTCTGCAGGTTTCACCAAGTAAAATGTAAGATTTTTGAAGACCTTTTTGAGACCATTATGAATGAAATTTAAGACCTATATATATATATATATATATATATATATATATATATATATATATATATATATATATATATATATATATATATATATATATATATACAAGTGGAGTTCAATGAGCATTAGAGGCAGCGATCCATGGAAGTAGGAAAATTAAGACCAGCTTTAAATACTTTAAGACCAACAACACAATACGTAATCAAATTAAAGACATTTTAGGTCCTAACATATTAAAATTTTAAAAGGTTGACCGTTTTAGACCCCCGCAGAAACCCTGTTACTATTTCAAATCTTTCAGAAGAGAGATATGACACATAAGTAGACAATCTGCAAGCAGCAACCAATGTCATCAGATAATCATACTTCCTTGTAGCTACCTGACACTAACATTTAAATAATCTACTCCACTGGACTCACCTTCATGGGGCAGGATTTCTTGTCTGCACTCCGCTGGGCAGCAGTCTCGAAGCAGTAGGCTGTCCTTTTTTTGGAGGGCCAGTATTTGGGGGCCAGCTTCTCCATGAAGTCCTCCAGACTGACCACTCGGTGGTAGGCAGACAAGGCCTCCAGTTGGAAGAACTCACTGTAGGGAACATGGACCTGAACAGAAAAGAACCGAACGGAATAAAACAGCACGGTCCAACTCAGGTTTAAAGGACAAGTTCGGTGAAGAGATTCATTTTTTTGCTATTGTCAACCTATCCCAAACAGAGCTGAGCAATATATCGATAATAATACCGATATATGTGGCTGGGTATCGTCTCATATTTTGGATAACGTAATATGACAAGTTTTATCTATTTTCTCCGTATCACCCAGCTCTAATCCCAAAGCAACACTGAATGTAAAGTGGCCCTTGTATGTTGGGTAGAGGGGCTCCTACGTTTCCCTGGAAGCAAATGTTCACTCATAACATCTGTTATCACAATCTTTCCAAAATGGCCTGTTCTTCTTTTGCACTTTTCAGTAAGGATGCACCGATCCGATGCAAGTTGCTGGTGCATGATTTATTAAAAACAATTCAGTAAATGTGTATCAATGTATTTAGAAAGTAAGGAAAGTAATGTTTAAGTCAAACTTGATGTTACCTAACACATAAAAGAATGATACCCAAATCCCAGGTATCAGGACTGAAAAAGTAGTCAGATTAGTGGCTCCTTACTACTGTATATATGTATAATTCATACAATATACATATAATCCGGCATCTTACTGTACAACTTTAATGTGCCATGCACAGTACATTGGTACTAGCAGTAGTAGCAGTACAAGGGCCGGGCGACAGGGAGAAAATCCGATATCACAATGTTCTTGACCAAATACTATAATTTTCTGTGTTTAGTCAATACAGCTGCAATACAGTGCTATTACAGTGTAATGTTAAGGTTTTACCTTTAGTCAACCTACCTCATTTCTTTCACAACACTGATATTTGCCTTATTAATTCCTTAAGTACTAAGAATCAATCAAGTACATTTGTGTGGTTGTAGTCAGGGACAGGTTGTCGGTGTGTGTTACTCACATTGGTGTAAGGGTGTGTGTGGTGTCGGTACACTATCCAGGGAGGGACTGCAAGGGTCCGGTTCAACATCTTTGAAAACGCCAGAGATCCCAGGAAGTGATCTGCCTGGTTCCCAAAGCGACCTGAACAATAGCATTAGGCGCGTTATCAGAATCAGAATCAGCTTTATTCGCCAGGTATGAGGACACATACGAGGAATTTGTCTTTGGAGCATCGTTACTCACACTGTGCTTACACACACACATATCAACCAAAACAGAAATATACACACTAATATATACATACTCTAATTATACTCTCATTTTCAACAGTACACTTTCTTTGCTTCTCATGACAAGAAAATGGAAACTTAAGAGACTGGGGGGGTGTTTACATCCGTATACCATGCGCTATATGATCTCTAATAGCTTCTGAGTGACCTGCTAATAACAGGATTGCAACAGCTGCAGTTATTACCGTAACACCTACGGTTGCACCCCAGGTGTCACAAGCGCCTCTCAGTAAGCTGCTAACGAGCCATTGGAGCATCTTCTCCAGCGGTTAAGTAACACCAAGTCCTGCCTACTGAACTGCTAGCAGAGTCTGACATACGTCCGGGTTCATATTTAGGCGATATGTGCTTTAGCCGACAGAACACACCACTCTCATCTTAGGAATGAGTGACGTTGAGTTGTGGCTTCGCTAGCTTTGCTCTTGTTAAACTACAGAATGCAGCTACACAGAGTCATTTACCCATGCACGGGCAGTACAGAATGTAGCCATTCGGATCCCACTTCAGCTCTTCGGCCAAAGTCCAACAAGTTTGGAGTAGAAGCGATAACAGCAACCACATCACTGTAAGAGCACAACTTGCTTTTTGTTTAACCGCCATTGTGGTTCATTTTTTATCCCAGAATGCACTGGCTTTTAAGTCGGCTTCTTCTTTGGATTAATTGAGCAATTCAAACGCGCATCGGACACCTCTGCTGCCACCTGGTGGACCGGAAATGGTGGAGCCACGTGATGGTGACGCCGCATCTCTGGTTAACCCTCCTGTTGTCCTGGGGTCAAATTTGACCCGTTTTCAACCCTTGTGTTGACCTCCCGGCTTAGAAATGTTAGCACATTTTTCTACAAAAACAAATGTGCATTTTTTTTTTAGTTTCCTGCACTTTTTGTTAAATTTTGTTTTAGTTTTTTTTTTTTTTCATCGTTTCTGATGCTTTTTTTCTTAGGTCTTTGTTGCGTTTTTTGTGGTTTTGTTTGACTGATTATAACTTGTAATCTTTTCAACATTTTTTAAACCTAATTTTGGAGTTTAAGAAGCAAAAATATATTGTAAAATTCAATAAAACACCCACAATTTACAATGAAAGTAGTGAACTTATCCTTCCCTTCACTTTAGAAGAGCGTTTTTTATAGAACCATCCCTGTTCCTTTTAGGAAATTTGGTTGAAAGAAAAACAAATTTCCGATCTAGACACTCTTTGAAAATGGGTCAAATTCGACCCAAAGACAACAGATGGGTTTCTACATCAAAAATTTGAGATTTCTTCATCCAAATTGTCCAAATACTACATGGATGGTTCCATATAACACGGAAGGATCAGTTCAGTACTTTATTGAATTTTGGGTGTTTTATTTCCCCTCAAAAAACTTTGACAAAAGACAAAAAATGATATAATGTCATATAAATGTGGTTTCCCCACCATGAATTCGAAAAAGAAACCGAACAACTCTGAGATGAGGACGGCGACTCAGAGGTCTGGAAACCAGGCTATAAGCCCCACAGCTGTCATCTGATTCAAATATTGTCAAATTCTGAATTGTACTAATAAAGAAAAGTGTGACATCTGCTATTTCCTACGGAGTCTTGCTCATTTTAAACCGTGAGAGCAGGGACAAAAACACAACTACAGAAATCAGAAAGTTGTACCCAAAAAAAAGTTCCCAAAACTTTGGCTAAACAATTGGGTTTACGTACAGTAGGTGAATGTAAGATGGTAACTGAAGCTTTCCCTTGCTCTGTCAACAACCATAGATAAAAGACATTTGATAATCTGACAGTAGGGATACAATGGAAGCATTGCAGCAAACATAGGGACATTGCATGTAGGAAATGATAAGGTCAATAGAAAGACACTATCGATTACTAAAGACAACCTTGTACAACCCTGAGAGCATCATGTGAGTTTCAATCCAAACTGAGACAGGAAGCATTGTAAACCTGACACAGTTCTTGCAAAATGAGGATGTGAGATCACAAGTCATTGTTTCCCCCCTCTGTGACACAAGGTGATCATTCATTTTCTGCAACCTGACAGAAAACAACACTTTATCTCTCCAGTTGTTAGCATTCCTGACAAGTGAGACGTTGGAATGCATTTAATTAAAGCATTTTATATACATTAAAGCGCCCACATTCAGCTCATTTTCAGGTCCATAATTGTATTTTCAGGTTGTGCCAGAATAGGTATACAGGGTTTCATTTAAAAAAAAAAAACAGTTTTTGTTGCTGCAGTTCCTCATTTCACCCTGTGTGTTTAGGTCTCTGTTTTAGCTACATGGTGAGACATCTCTTTGTTGGGAGTCGCACATGCTCAGTAGCTCGGTAAGATCACAGCAGCTAGATAACTGTTTCTCCAACTTTGGTCAGCACAAGGCAGGATTAGCTTGGAGACTTCTTTGAAATGAGGGACACTTATGGAATACCTGCAGAATAGGGACAGGAAGTAGTTCTTCTGGAGATTATGGTGAACTAATGTGTGTGTGTGTTTTGCCATTGAGAACGAGCTAGCATGCTAAGATTAGCCACCTCTTCTTGGCTAGTGACGCAGAAAGCCGTGCAGATCTTGAAGATCTCACCCGGAGACTGAAGGCAGAAACCACATCTCACTCAAAACAGCATGGATAGTATTTTTTTTCAAAATATGGGCACTTTCATACTAATTCAGTGGATTTGACAGCTCAATGCTTAAAGAAATATGCCGATGCCACCTAAACAGGGGCGGCTGTGGCTCAGTGGTAGAGTGGTTGCCTGCCAATCGGAAGGTTTGTGGTTCGATCCCCGACCCTGCAGTCATTGTCGAAGTGTCCTTGGGCAAGGCACTGAACCCCAAGTTGCCCCCGGTGCTGCGCATCGGAGTGTGAATGTGTGTGAATGTTTATCTGATGAGCAGGTGGCACCTTGTACGGCAGCCCCGGCCACAGTGTATGAATGTGTGTGAATGGTGAATGTTCCCTGTAGATGTAAAAGCGCTTTGAGCAGTTGTTAAGACTGGAAAAGCGCTATATAAATACAGCACATTTACATTTACATAAACATCGGTTGAAACGAACAGTTGAATGTGATGTTCAAGTGCGTAGTTTTTGTTTCAAGTTCTTGGGGATGGGGGGACTCTGATTGCCGGGGCTCACCCCCCCAGAAAAATGTAAGCGTCAAACAGTCAATTTCATGCATTCTGGTAGATTTATATACAACAATGTATGGTGCATATGTCTTTATTTAAGTGAAAGGAATTGTTATTTTCCTGTAGTGTTCAAAACTTTCTGCATATACAACATTACATGTGTTTCTGGATTTTTTTGGGGGGAAATCATGTACTGTACATCTAAACAGTCCACAACAAACCTACAAGAGATTGAGACCTTGTTAAAGCCATAAGCTCCTATGTGGTCAAAGCTACATAAAAATCACAAGAAATCACATCTTTACTTTTCACGCTCCTGTTGTGTCCTTCAACCCCCCAACGAAGCACAAGTAGACACAATTCTTGTTTTCCGTGCATGTTGTGAAACCCCCTGAACGGCCATTTTTTACGTGTTTTTGGCAGTGGATTGTCTTTCATATTTTTTAAGGGGACAAACCCATCTATTCAATGATGTCACAGGAACAACATTCATTTTAAACTATTCAAAATGAGTAATAATGGGTGTCAGAACATTCGGAAGAGAGAAAAAAAGAAGCTATACAGCTAGTAAAACACAAAAACGGATTCAGCACACTATCTTATCGTGTGCATGTTTTCTTCTCATCATTCCTGCAGATTGACAAACAAAGCGGCCACGCGCAGAGTTCCCATTGCATTTAGACCTTCCTGCTTTGCCTCTGCTTTCCCTGGATGGAAATCAGATGGAGCCAATCAGGGCTATGTCCAATGATAAAGAACCGCGGAGCCGCCTTCCCAGAGCTCTGTCTTTACAGGCTCTTCATTAGATGTTCACATGTGTTCTCAACATGCCCAAAGCCAGTGTGCCGCATGGCAACATGTGGCCTGGGTGCGGTCTCTAAACTTTAGTTACTTTCATTGAAATCTGTGGACTCTCTGCCAGCCAGCCTTGTTTGACTGAATCGACAAATAATTGCTTAAACATGTCACATTAAAGAGATCATTGTCTCCTGTTGAGAGGCTGAGCGACACAGCTGATACGATCTGCATACAATTTGTTCTTCATTATTACTCCAAGGACAACTAAATGCATGCAATTCAATAGTGATAATATACTATTACAATCTAACAAATGACACATGTGGCCAAAAAAGATCTTAACTTTTTTTTTTTGTATGTGCGTGCCATTTTTTCACAATGAGCAGTTTGAGATGTTTTCTACTTGGGCCTTTGCTTTGAAGGGTCATTAATCCCTCCACATCCTCCAGTTCAGCCAACCCAGTCCAACGTATTCTCTCTTTGTGTTCGATCACTCTCGTTTTTTCTTCTCTCCGATGCTCGACATGCTGGCTGTTCTTTCCCTCTTTTCCTGTGTCGTTCTCTGTGTCTGCTCCTCCCCCATCCCCTTGAACACACACTGTTTTTCATTGTTAGAGATGACAGCAATGATAACAATGCAAAGAACCCAACTCACAGCCTGGGTAGAGAGAGAAGAGAGACAGAGAGAAGAGACACTTCCTTCAGGTGAACAACTGGCGTGGATCACAGCAACCCAACAAAACACAAAGATGTACACTTCACTCTACTTCATTTCTTCCCATTGTTGTTGGATATCAGAATCAGAAAGCGTTAATTGCTACAGTAGTGACTCTAGGTGAAATTTGCCCTGGTGATAGGTTCAAGATTTTAAGAATCAAGATTTCATAATTGTCATTTGTGCATACACCAAACAGTCCAAGCCCACAGGAATCACTGTGCAGGCTCTTTGAGTCAAGTATGAAAAAGTTAAGGGCAAAGATAAGAAAAGCCGACCGGCTAAAATAAAAAATAAAAAATTAGACAAGGTGACTGAACTTAAATAAAAAAGACAAAAATCCTCAGGGACAGCGAATATTAAAAAACATTTCCGTAAGTATGCCAGAATCAGCCTAGAGGTTATAGTTTTCCCTAAAGGCGCTGACACACCACCCCGATTATCAACCGTCGGACAGTCTGATAGCCGTTGGCCTTCATTTGGGCCGATTTGACACGTTGAATCAGAAGGCGGGCAATCGGACTCACTGACCAATCTGATTGGTGGAGTGGAGCGGGATGAAAATCATTTCATGGTGACTTTCATTGTAACTTAATTAATACACAGTATATACATACTACATATATAAACAGTACATACACAGCATATATTTTTTCAATATACAGGATAAGATTGTACTTTTTTTTTTTTTTTACAGTTTTTATGTGTATTCTCACACTGACTCTGTGTTCTAACAATTACATTTCACTTTTTGGCAACCACACGCTCCTCAGGCACATACCACTTCACTTTAGGAAGCTGCAGAGGAAGTAGGTGACGTTTGCATGTAATTATAACATCTACTGATGAGTATGTGTCACTCACGTTGTCCCCCTTTCTGTGTCTCAACCTCTGGGTCTTTCTTACTTGCTGCTGGTGCAGAATAACAGGCCTATGCTCTTTCTTGTGGCCTTTTAGAAGAGGAAAATAAGGTAGTCAACCTCAAACAGCCCGCCTCCTGTTGACCTTTCTGTTGTTACAGACAACCTGGCTTTCAGTTCAGCTGAAGGCTGGCACTATAGCATGGGTGGTGTAATTTCCCAGATTCAACTTGATATGTAATAGTAAATCCACCTCTGCTGCAGCTTCTTCACCAAATAGGTCTTTGAAAGACAAAGTAAAGGTCACTCAGTCCGGCTCTGAAGATCAAAATGTATTAGAGGTGTTGAAAAAACTACATACAGTACATACACAAAAGCTAAAGCAGAAATAAAAATCAACACTCAAAAAGCTTAAATCCAAACTTAAAGGAGTCCAACTTCAGTAATTAGATGTAGCTGACGCCCCGGGAGTTGTATTATCCAGTTACAGTATTCCTAATTTATTATATTTTGCACTCTTTTATCTAATATTTAAACTCTAATATTTTGCCTTATTCTATTTTAATTTAATAACCCTGTTTTTCCCTATTTCAGTCGATGTGCTTTTCTCTTTTTACTTGACTCTGAGCCTACACAATAATTCCCGTGTGCCCTGCTGTGCCCTGCAGTGCCCTGCAGTATCTTGCTAGACCATGAACTTCCACAACTACTATTTCTAGTCATAGGTCCATTATCTTTATTGTGACTATAATTGCCACTGTTCATGGTACCCCCAACCCGCACCGTCAGACACCGCCCACCAAGAACCTGGGTCTGTCTGAGGTTTCTCCCTAAAAGGAAGTTTTTCCTCGCCACTGTTGCACTTAATGCCTGCTCTTGGGGGAATTACTAGACTTGTTGGGTCTTTGTAAATCATAGTGTGGTCTAGACCTGGTCTATTTGTGATTTGTCTTGAGATAACTCAAAACATTGAAATGACTGTTTGGTGTTTGCACAAATTGCAAATAAAAAATACAAAATGAATCTTGAAGTATTTTGGTAACATTCACACGGCTTGGGTGCTGCACCTGAGCCTTACGTTAGATGGGAAACCCTGGATGTAATTAGACGTGTTAAAAAAACTATAGCTAAAGCTAACTAAACTCCTGCTTGTTTTCAACTTGGATCCCCCCTTATGGCAGAGGCATGATGGTTTGTGGATGAGTGCTGGTGTTCCACCCATCCACCTTATCAACCTGCTACAGACCACTGGCGTCGGCTGTCTGGGACCTGATACGCCATCGCATCACAGACAAGTCAGTCTCAGCTGAGATAGACTTCGCCGTGCACCTTCTATCACACACCAGATGCTCATTGGTTACATCATACGTATACAGGAGGAGATCATAATCGATCTTTCAGTGCAACACTGCCAGTAATGGAAGAAGTATTCAGATGCTTTGTAGCTGTACGAACATCACAATGTAAAATACTCTGTTATGTAAAAGAACAACACAGCAATATTAAGTAAAAGTCCTGCATTGAAAATGTTGTTTTACGAATTGAGTAAAAGTATGTGAGTATTATCAGGAAAATGTCCTCAAAGTAGATCCTTTTGGCGGATCTGATATGCTCAGTTGGAAGGCGGCACAGACTCAAATGAACAGTCTGATTGGTGGAGTGCGAACCCGGAAACGAGGAGCGGGATGAGAGTGACTAGAGTCTCCAAAAATCTTTTAAACTGACCTTTATCGATCTGA
>NC_048413.1:25813575-25816075 GCF_013103735.1 Etheostoma cragini | reverse complement strand
GTACAATTGTGGCAATGCCGCTGTAATAATGCAGATAAAGCCTCAATGCAAACTGACCGCGTTGACACAGTCGTTGCTGTTTTATTCTCACAGTCCTTTCATTATCAGGCGGATGTAAAAAGGCACGGGCAACTTTTATGTGATGGTCCCTCCATTTCTGTGAAGAAAAACAGACAAAAGAAAACCAAAGAGTGCCTTTATCACACTCTACATTTCTTCATTTATTACAGGCTACATGTGAACCAGCGGTCTACAGTTTTGTAAGATTCAGACACTTTAACCCTTGTATGACATTCGGGTCAATTTGACCCATTTCGAATTTTTACAAGAAGAAAACTGGTAAGTTAAATTATTTCCTCTGAAAATCATCAGCCTTACCTTGTTTCCTGTGATAAACATGTATTCCTGACTCAATTCAGAAAATGAGTCTGGAAATGACCGCTTATGTTTGATTTTTAACATGAATTATAACCTTATGACAAAAAAAACAAGTCACACTTCCATTCTTAATAGTTTTCTAGTAAAGACTGAGTGCATTCCCTATCCATGTATGTTATCTCAAGTGTTTGAAATTGAGATAAAGAAAATATTTTTTAATAGATTATGAATTCAAATTTTATTTCAGAATTGTTTTTAAAATCCCAAATAAGTCCCGGGCCAGTTTCACCCGAGGGATACGAGAGGGTCCCAGAAGTGAAGACAACACAAGGGTTAAATGTCTTCATTTAGTGCATTTATAACTAGTTTTTAATTTCAGAGTTTGAACTAGTTCTCAGTGGTTATTGGGTTTTAAAGAAAGAGAGACAATGTACCAATAAGTATATGTCACATGTCTATAATGGACTAATGATAATTCTGTTATAAAATGCAATGACATCATTCAACCGGATCTAATATGTAAGTCTTTCCTGTTTTATGGCTTGTTGCTGTGATGCATAAAGTCTCATATGTGGATGGTATTTAGGCTAATTAAATGTGTAATGCTGGATAAAAAAACAACAACATAATATTGAGATATTTTTTAAAACATTTCAACCTAAGCTTATTATTTAATGTGATTTCATGATTAAATGTTTCTCAGTTTAAACATTTCACTCACATTCACAACCATGTTCAAAGGTCTTAATAATGAATGAATGATGAATGACACATAATGTTAAGAATGTGCCAATCTGATTTTGTAGAATAAGCCATGCATTAATTATTACACTTTTATAAAATAAGTATTTGGAAGGAAAAAACTGCCTACATTGCTTATTCTGAGATCAACGCTTAGTGCTTATCATTGAATTCATCCTTGACTTAGCCCACATTAATATACTCACTTATTAGAAGTGAAAGTAAAAGGAAAGAAAAACTTTCATGACTGCATTAGTAAAGAATCATATTCAGCGTTTCCAAACCTTCTTCAACATCAAATTCAAAGTCTGTCATCAACAATGAGAAACAAAAACAGAATTTTATTTTTTTATTGTAAGGAACTCCAACGAAAAGGCTTAAAAGGGGAAATGTAGGGAAGGAAAATTTTAATTTTGGAAAAGTAGTGGAGCAAAAGTGAAAGTTTCTAGACATATAAATAGCGTAGTAAAGTAAAGATAGGCTACGTGGAGATTCTTCTAAACCACAGTGAGCAGGCAGGCTGTTTGGGGACTACTTCGTTACATTAGCCTAAAACTCTGTTGGATCGAGTTTTTTTCTTCACAGGTTATTAATTTTTTTCGCATTTAAACTGAGATTTTACAATAGCTCTCAGAAAAAAAAAAAATATCCCACTGGATGATGAAAATAAGACCTGAAGATATGAGTTCCAAAATTAGGACTTTCCTCACACCTACATATGTATTTTCGCACCCAAAGCGAAAATAAAACCCTCCCTACCAAGTCCACAGTCCACATGGGCTTAGGTCTATATATATGTGAGTGTGTGTGTGTGTGTGTGTTTTTGTACTTGTGTGTGTGTGTGTGTTCTCCACGTTGCAGTAACATGTAAAAGCCTATTGTTTACTGGCATTTTCTACCCCGCTCCTCTGTATTGAACACGCCAAAAGCATTTTGATGCTTTCACGTTCGGTCGGAAATGTTGCAATTATGACGGAGCACTTGATTACCAAACAAAAAAATCATGGAAAAAAAAAAGAAAATTACAAATAACAATAAAAACATAACTGAAGTCTCTCTATGGTGCTGTAGTTTGTTTTTAAATTGAGTGGTCAGTGGTTTAGTGGCAGCAGCTAAACAAGTCATTTTTTAAACACATGTATTTTAGAGAAATCAGCCCTGGTACTCTAACATTATGGACATAGGCCTGGATGCATTTGTAAAAGAAATAAACAGGCATGAAAATATGTATATTGCTTCACGTTTAGCCCGTTAACCTGTTACCTCAATAAATAGAGTAAAAGCAGGCTAGCCTAGGCTATGTTTCTATAGACACGCTATAGGCTAACACATGAGCAGACGGACAGCACTTGAAAGCCACATTATTGAAGACTCTTGCCCC